>NC_091959.1:14196020-14367967 GCF_031021105.1 Erythrolamprus reginae
AACAAATGATTCAGAAGACAGCTCTGACTGGAGGAGCGAGACGTTCAGGTCCCCTTTTTTCTCTTTGGCTTAAAACAAACGTACAGTGATACCTTGTCTTACAAACTTAATTGGTTCTGGGACGAGGTTCTTAAGGTGAAAAGTTTGTAAGACGAAACAATGTTTCCCATAGGAATCAATGGAAAAGCGATGCAAGCCCCAAATTCACCCCTTTTGCCAGCCGAAGTGCCCGTTTTTGCACTGCTGGGATTCCCATGAGGCTCCCCTCCATGGGAAAACCCCACCTGCGGACTTCTGTGTTTTTGCAATGCTGCAGGGGAATCCCAATAGGGGAATCCCAGCATCGCAAAAACGAGCGCTTCGCTGGCAATGGAAGTCCGGAGGTGGGGTTTCCCAGAGAAGGGAGCATCAGTGAAATCGCAGCATCACAAAAACATCAAAGTCATCGAAACCCCACCTCCGACCTCTGTATTTTTGTGATGCTGCGATTTCACTGAGGCTCCCCTCGCTGGAAACCCCACCTCTGGACTTCCGTTGCCAGTGAAGCACCCGTTTTTGCGCTGCTGGGATTCCCCTGCAGCATCACAAAAACACTGAAGTCTGGAGATGGGGTTTCCCATGGAGAGGAGCCTCAAGGGAATCCCAGCAGCGCAAAAACGGGTGCTTTGCTGGCAACGGAAGTCCGGAGGCGGGGCATCCAGCGGCGGCAGTGGGTTTGTAAGGTGAAAATAGTTTGTAAGAAGAGGCAAAAAAATCTTAAACCCCGGGTTTGTATCTCGAAAAGTTTGTATGACGAGGCGTTTGTAAGACGAGGTATCACTGTATTTCACTTGATGTCTTAGAACAGGGATCTCCAACCTTTGCTGGCTTAGGAATTCTGGGAGTTGAAGTCCACAAGCCTTAAAAGCTGCCAAGGTTGGAGATGAGCCCTGTCTTAGAAAATAAAGGCTGCCGGTTTTTTAATGCCTTGCCTCTTCAAAAGAGGCAGGTATTTCAAACTGATCAGGGCAGCTACCACCTCATACGCTGCTGTGCCCAAGAAGTAATTTTCAGAAGGCAGCGTCCTTTCCCTGCAGAGGCCTATGGCTGAGGTATGGACTGAAATCCCACAGCCCACCCTTGTTTCAGAAGAGCAAACTGAAGCCTATACTGAACTGAGCCCATAATTTCTGTTAAGTGAGACATTGGCCTTCTCCGGGTTCCGTCGACCAAACAATGTTGTTTGGCGGGCCCCAGGGGAAGAGCCTTCTCTGTGGTGGCCCCGGCCCTTTGGAATCAACTCCCCCTGGAGATTAGAACAGCCCCCACCCTCCTTGTCTTTTGCAAGTTACTCAAGACCCACCTATATCACCAGGCATGGGGGAATTAAGACATCTCCCCCAGGCTTTCTTATATTTTATGTTTGGTATGTATGTGTTGTATGGTTTTTAAATTGTTGGGGTTTTTTAATGTAATTTTATTATTAGATTTGTTCCATTGTTATACTGTTTTTATTATTGTTGTGAGTCTTGGGAGAGGGGCGGCATACAAATCTAATAAATTGAATTGAATTGAATTTGTTCCGTGAATTTTGCCCCGTTTTAGGACATTTCTTGCTGCTGTTAATCACTGAAGTTGTTAAGTGAGTCACGCAGTTGTTTTAAGTAAATCTGGCTCCCCCAGTGATTTTGCTGATCACAAAAGGGGATCACGTGACTCCTAGATGCGACCATCATCCTTAATATGCATCAGCTGCCAACCTTCTTGATCACCTGACTGTGGGGATGCTGAAAAGTTCATAACTGTGAAAAACAGTCGTAAGTCACTTTATTCAGTGCCACTGTAACTCTGAATAGTCCCTAAACAGCAATAGCAGTTAGACTTCTATATAGCTTCACAATGCTTTTCCAGCCCTCTCTAAGGGGTTTACAGAATCAGTCTCTTGCCCCCAACAATCTTGGTCCTCATTTTACCCACCTCAGAAGGAAGGAAGGCCAAGTCAACCTTGAGCCTGGAGAGATTTGAACTGCCAAATTTATTGCAGGCAGCCGGTAGGTAGCCTGCAATTTGGCAGCTCAAGTTTCGCCAGTCTCCATATTGACTCAGTCTTGCCTCCTTTCTGAAGCCTATGAACTGTTAATAAGGTAATAATTTTAGACATGGGTGTAATCCCCACTTGCTTCTGGGATGGGGGCTAGATCAACTAGATACAGAGGAGTAGAGGTGGGCTGCTAAGGTGACACGGTGATGTGTGCTCGCTCCTGTGGCTCTGAGTGGTAGCGGAGTCCAGCGTAATTACACTACTGCACCTGGACAGGTAGCAGAATCGTGTGCGGACATGCAGGCGAGCCCATTCTGAGTGGAGTCCAGTGCAATTCTGCTACTGCCCCTGGGCAGGTAGCGAAATTGTGCGTGGGCATGCAGGGACGGCTGTGGCTGCCCGGGTGCAGTAGCAGAATTGCGCTGGACTTTGCTAGCACTCAGAGCCAGGGGGGCGAGTGGCGCACCTGGGGGTCCGTGCACAATTTCACGACCTGCACAGGTGCAGTAGAAGAATTGCGCTGGACTTTGCTAGCACTCAGGGCCAGGGGGGAGTGGCACATCTGGTTGACCATGCACAATTTCATGACTTGCACAGGTGCAGTAGCAGAATTGCGCTGGACTCTGCTAGCACTCAGAGCCAGGGGGGCGAGTGGCGCACCTGCGTGTCCGTGCACAATTTCACAAGCTGCACAGGTGCAGTAGAAGAATTGCGCTGGACATTGCTAGCACTCAGAGCCAGGGGGCTGAACACGTCACCATTCCATCTCAGCAGCGGAGGGAAGGCACTCTCCCTATTGGAAAGGCATCAAGGCATCTCTTGATCTTCTCTTCCATCCAGCAAGAGGGGCCTTCCTTGCAACCGTCACTTTAACCGCAGCGGCCCCAGCGGGAGCCCCTCCTCACCTTGCCGTCCTCGCACTTGCGGACCAGGCCGTCCTTGGCCTGGAGCTGCCCGCTGAGCTGACTGCAGTCGGCCTCGCGCTGCTCCAGGGACTTCTTGTGGGCCTCCACCTGCAGCAGCAGCTCCGAGTTCCGTTTCTCCAGGCGGCCGCGAGCCACGTCGCCGCGCTTGGCTTGGCCCTGCAGCTCGGCCACCTCCTCCTGCAGGACCGTCTGGCGGGATGACGAGCTCCAGGAGTTGAAGGCCAGCGCCGCGATGACCAACAGCAGCGCCGCGAAGAGCAGGGACGGGAGGCGGCCGCCCCGCCGGTTGCCCCCGAAGCCCACCATGGGGCAGGCCGGGCGGCTCTCTCAGCGCCGGACGGGGCGGGAGGGCGACGGGTTCATTGGCCCGGGCCGGCCGCGCTTAGCGGGCACTTGCCCCGAGCAGAAGCCCCCCCAACCGTCACTGAAGGGCGCGCAGGCCGGGCGGCGGTGGGAGCCTCTCAAGGGCAAAGCGCAGCGCCCGGCGGGCAGAAGATCCGGGGGAGGCCGCCCCGCCCGCCGCTCCGCCGGGTGGGCGGGTCCGGGTGGCGGCGGAGGGCGCCGGGAAGGAGGGCGTGGGAAGCCCCGCCGCCTCCGCTCCGCCACTTCCGCGTCGCCCTGCCGCCGGTTCCCGCAACCGACACGCCTCTCGCGAGAAGTGAGGGGCCGCGCGCCGGCGCCGCTGCTGCGAGGTTTCCGAGGAACAGCGCCGACGGAGCCCCGCCCCTCCGCTGCGTCAGAAGGCGGGGCGCGGGTGGCCGGGTGGCCGTCGTCTCCCAGCATTCCTGCGTGCTGCCTGGGGCATTCTGGGAGTTGAAGTCCACATATCTTCAAAGTTGGCCACTTGAGAAACACTGGTTTAGGTAACCAGCGTTAGCTGGGAAAACTAATAGGAGCTATTTATTTTTATTATATGTATGGTTAATTAAATCTAATTAATTGTAGTAATAAGAATAGAATAGAATTCTTTATTGGGCAGGTGTGATTCCACACAAAAGGGATTTGTCATTGGTGTGTATGCTCTCAGTGTACATAAAAGAAAAATATACATTTGTCAAGAATCATGAGGTAAAAAAACACTTAATGATTGTCATGGGGGTCAAATAAGCAATGAAGAAACAATATTAATACAAATCTTAAGGATACAAGCAACAGGTTACAGTCATACAGTCCTAAGTGGGAGGAAATGGGTGATAGGAATGATGAGAAAAAAACTAGCAGTACTGTAATAGTAGTGCAGACTTAGTAAATAATTGTTTCTTCTGAAGTTCTGATTGTCCTCTGAAATCTGTCGGTGTTGCTGGGTTGCAGAACCAAACCAGACAGTTATAGAGGTGCAGATGACAGACTCAGTGATTCCTCTGTAGAACTATCAACTCCCAGCATTCCTGCGTGCTTGCCTGGGGCATTCTGGGATTTGAAGTCCACACATCTTAAAAGTTGCCAACTTCAGAAACACTGGCTTAGGTAACCAGTGTTAGCTGGGAAATCAAATAGGGGGTATTTATTTTTATTTATTATATGCATAGTTAATTCAATCAAATTAGTATACATTAATGTAACTCATATAGATTTTGGTTTTTTAAATAATTTTTATTAGTTTTTCCAAATTTTAAAAACAATATTTCAATAATTTAATACAGATCTATGCCTGATTTTTTTGTCTGTTACATTTCTTATATCACTTCTTTATAGATACATATGTTACATTACATGTTTATATATTCCATTTAGTACATCCTTTACCTTTGTTACCAATCCAATGGTACCAATTGTTCCAAATCTCATAATACTCTGAATTACTAGTTCCCTTAATTTGTATTTATTATATGTATAGTTAACTAAATCTAATGAATATACATTTATGTAACTCCTATAGATTTTAATTTAACAGCTGATTCTCCTTTTCGATGTCTTTTCCTCTAACAAAAAGTCATTCTGTTGTCTGCCTTTTGACCTAGAAGCAAATTGACTTTGCAATTTGTTGAAGTTTGGGGTGTTTTTTTTTTTAATTGCAACATGCATTCATCAAGGTTTGACCACCCACTGTATTATTTGTAAAGTGAGATTTGCTTCAGGTTTAATAGCATGTTTTTATATGCACTATTTGAATCTGAATACTGTATATGTTGTAGCAGTTGGGATATCTAGAATAAAAGATTTACTCCAGAAATAATTGGATAGCTGAAATTATTATACTCAAGAGAAGGATGAGGACTGACCTAAAGGTTTTACAGAAGTTTCAGTAAACAATGGCCAAATTTCTTTATTATTTCTTTATTATTTCTAAAAAAACCTTTATCATTTCTTTAAAATTCATGCATAATCTGCATCCATAAATTAAATCTCTCTCCATTGTTCTGAAATCCATTTTACTATTAGGTATATTATTCAAATGTACATTCAAAATACTTCAAAGTTCCCATCTCAAAATCAAGTTAAAATGTTTCATGACATCTTCTCAAAACTTAACAATTTTAGGAAATAGCAATAGCCTTATTTTCATAGCATCCAGCAACTATTCCTTTTCTAGATACTAAGATTCACATTTTTGATAAAATAATTAAGACACTTTCCCATTGTGCAGGCAAAATGAGAACCTCCAGTTTGTTGTTCCATTTGGGCTTTAAAGTCTGCATATTAAATTTAATGATTCTCAACTGAGATGTTGGTGCAGGCTGCGGTTCTTAATTCAGCCAGTGGGGGGCAATAAATCAATGACCTTTTTTATCCTTTAACAAAGGAAATTATTGTCATATTGAGAAATAAAAAAACTCAACCCTTAAATCTTCCACATCCTTTTTTTTATTAAAAAAGTAATGTTTTGTGTAAGGAAAAAAAATAAAAAATGCTATTTTACACAATTGACATGCCACCATTTCAAATTGATAGAGATAACATTTGGAATACTGTACTGTGTTTTAAGCATAAAATTTATCATGAAAGACTTAATGAACTCAATCTGTATAGTCTGGAGGACAGAAGGGAAAGGGGGGACATGATCGAAACATTTAAATATGTTAAAGGGTTAAATAAGGTTCAGGAGGGAAGTGTTTTTAATAGGAAAGTGAACACAAGAACAAGGGGGCACAATTTGAGGTTAGTTGGGGGAAAGATCCGAAGTAACATGAGAAAATACTATTTTACTGAAAGAGCAGTAGATGCTTGGAACAAACTTCCAGCAGACGTGGTTGGTAAATCCACAGTAACATTCTGGACGTGGTTGGTAAATCCACATTCTGGAGGGAAAATACTGACTGCTGATTGGTTGGACTGTCTGGCAGCTCCCTATAAAAGGGTAGCTGTCAAACAGAGCTTTTATTGTGTTGTAAACAGTGAAGGGCTACCAAATTTTTTACTACCACAGTGTGGGTGTGGCTCATGCAGGATGCCCGGCATTTTCTTTCATCTTTCAGTGCAAATTGGGTGTTCTGGGGTGGAGCTCCATTTTCACTACCCCACTGCATCCCCATCCCCCCCCCCTCCAGGCAGCAGCCCACCCCTGGTTGTAAATAATTACCAAATACAGAGCTGTTGTTTTGAAGCCACTTCTGTCTGTCTCTTCCATTCACCCTATAGTGGGAAACTTCATTAGATATAAAGATATTTTGACAGAAAAAGGGGGACTTAAAAAGAAACAAGAATTAGAAGAACAAGGGACTGACATGGGTTGGTACACACAACTGCATATACAATCTAGATATGAAAAAGATGCTAGATTATATCATTTTTTACATGGAGATGACAGAATTAGATATTTAGAGGAACAAAAGAGCAAATGATTTTAAAAAATTGTATAGTTATTTACTGCGTGTTAAACTAGACGAAGAACAGATAAAAGAAATGATAGTGTGAGCAATTAATATAATTTGATAAATGGCAGCAACTATGGGAGCAAAACTATAAATTAACAATGGAAACTGCAGATAAAGAGAATTCGTATAAAATGATTTATAGAGGACACATGTCACCTGAAAGATTGGCAAAAATATTTAAAGATAAATCAACAAAATGTTGGAAATGCCCAAACGCCAGAGTCGTTTTATCATATGTGGTGGAGAGGTATAGAAGCGAAAAAATGCTGGGCAAGAATTCAGATGTAGTTGGAGAAGATGAGGCAGCAACAGGTTGATTTAAAACCTGAATTGTTCTTGTTGGGTATCCTACCAGGGAAATATAGAAAATAAAATTTTATTACTCATGTAATAATTCCGGCTAGAATTGTATTTGCACAAAATTGGAAACCTAAAGATGAAAGTGTGGTAAAGAATGTTTGCAGAAATTAGAAAATCAACAATAGCAAGGAAGGAAAGGAAGAATCTGATTATTATAATGCATGGAGATTATTTTATCATTGGTTAGAAAATGAATATGGATAAAAAGTATAAAATTAAATAATTTAGGAAGAGAAATGTTATAACAGGAGATATATTACAATGTAATGTTAAAATAAGAATAGATGTATATAAAGAATCTGTAACGATTATGACACACACACAAATTGTACTCAGATGACATACTGTTTAATGAATGATGAAATGATTGTTTTAAAGGGAAAAAAATAAAAAATAAATTACCAAGAAAAGAAGAAGGTACAGCATTTGCCTGCCGAAGCCTATTTTACCCCGGGTTTGCAGTCACTCATATTCTGCAATTCAGTACCGACAGGTTATTAAACAATCTTTCGAAAAGATGGTAACTGATGGCCCTTTTTTGGTTTTCTTTTGCAAAAGACTCACTGCTACGTTTCCTAATGAGAAGCAGCTTTTACGAAAAGGCCACACGGGAAAACCCATGGCGTTCTAAGTGGCAAATTGCCTGGGATTTTGACTGGCAGATTCTTTTCCCATAAACGCTCTGCAGCAGATGGACAACTGTGTTTAATGTTTCCACAATAAGAGAAATGCCGTCTGAAAGGAAGACCATTCCGCAGTTGAGGGCTCCGTGGGGAAGTCACAGCCATGTCTCCAAGAGGCCCCACTGCTGGGAAATGGAAAGGGTCCATCTGCCCTGAAGACCACTTTCATCATCCTATGACACAGACCCTTCTGCCTTGCATTCCCATTATCTGGTGGTGTTTCACTCCTTAGCAATGAAAAAGAGATAGGTGATGGCAGTGATGGGCTCCTACAGGTACGGTCAGGTATGCAGAACCAGTAGAAAAATTTGGAATTTTTTCCCTTCTGGGCTCTGGGAATGTATTTCCTATCGCAGTAAAGGAGGTTGAATGTGTATAATTTTAGAAGAGCTGTGCGTGCGTGTGTGTACATACACTTTATATAGTAGATAATGTATACTGTATTTCTGTGTGCCTGTGCTTAATATGTATGTACACATATACAGGTACATAGAATTAAAGAGTATGTTTTGGATGTTCAGTAATATGGTTTTTTAATTGTTGGGGGTTTTTAAATGTAATTTTATTATTAGATTTGTTTCATTATTATACTGCTGCACGAATCCCAGCGGCCAGTTAGGTCCCACAGAGTGGATCTTCTCCAGGTCCCATCAACTAAAGAATGTCACTTGGCGGGACCCAGGGGAAGAGCCTTCTCTGGCGGCCCCAGCCCTCTGGAACCAACTCCCCCCAAAGATTAGAATTGCCCCCACCCTCCTTGCCTTTCGTAAGCTGCTTAAAACCCACCTCTGCCGTCAGGCATGGGGGAATTGAGACCCTCTTCCCCCTAGGCCTTTACAATTCTATGCATGGTAGGTATATATGTATGTTTGGTTTTTTATATTAATGGGTTTTTTAATTGTTTCTAACATCAGACTACTATTGTACACTGCTTTATTGTTGCTGTTAGCCGCCCCGAGTCTCCGGAGAGGGGCGGCATACAAATCCAATAAATAAATAAATAAATAAATACTGTTTTTTTATCACTGTTGTGAGCTGCCCCGAGTCTTCGGAGAGGGGCGGCATAAATTCGAATAATAAATAAATAAATAATAATAATAAATAATAATAATAATAATAGTAAATGGATAGGAAAATTGTATCGCTTGGAGGCGAGGAGAGGCCAGGTGCCCTAACCCTAACCCAAACTCTTGATATGAGTGACATCAAGTTGGCCACCATTAAGCCAGTCACATGACCTTTAAGCCACATTCCCCATCACATGATCATCAAGCCACTCCTACCTGGCCACATGGCTGGCAAGCCACACTCACAAAATAAGCCACACCCACAGTGTGGTAGTAAAAACTTTTGTAGCCCTTCACTGGGTGATGGATAAAAGAGTTGGAATTATTCAGATCTGAGTGCCAGCAGAGTCCAGCGCAATTCTGCAACTGCACCTGGGCAGGGAGCGAAATCGCACGCGGACACGCAGGGGCACCACAGTGTTCCCACACAATTTCGCTACCTGCCCAGGTGCAGTCGCAGAATTGCGCTGGACTCCGCTGGCACTCAAAGCAGGTGCACCTGCGTGTCCGCGCGCGATGTCGCTACCTGCCCAGGTGCAATGGCATAATTGCGCTGGATTCGGCTAGCGCCCAGAGCCCCGAGGGCGAGCGCACGTCCCCCATCCAGCTTAGCAGGCCACCACTGCCTCCCGCCACTTCCTGGGGGGGGGGGGGGCTCGTCCTGGCCCTGCGAGGGAGGCGGGTGGTGGGGGGGTCCTCGCGGTTGCAGCTGCGGCAGCTCCCCCCCCCCCCCGCAAGCGGAGCGGCACATTGGTTTGCGCGCCAGCTCGTCAGAGGCGGCGCCGGGCCCGGATTGGCCTCGGCGGCCGCGAACCCCCCAGCCTGGCGCGGCGCGCTCCCTGCCAGCCGGGCTTTGTGCGAGGCGAGCCGAGGCAGGCAGCCCTCCTCGCCCGCCAAGGGAGCCCCTCGCTCCGGCCATGTGAAGGGAGCCGGCGCGGAGCCCTCCGTCGGCCGCCGCTGCTCGGGCCAAGATGCTGAGCCGGCTGATGAGCGGCAGCAGCAGGAGCCTCGACCGCGACTACAGCTGCACCGTCCGCCTCCTCGACGACAACGAATATTCCTGCACCCTCCAGGTGGGGGCTGCGGCGCGGCGGGGGGAGCCGGGCTCGGAGCTCGGCGGCGGGCGGGTTGCTCTCCGGGCCTGTCGCGCCGGTAACGGCGGCCTCATCTACGTGAACCGGCAGAGCGGCCGGGAGGGGGTCCGGGGCTGCGTTCGGCGGCGTTGCGAGGCGAAACGCGGCGGGGAAGAAACTTCCGTCCGGGGAGGCGCGGCGAGGGGCGGGCCGAGCGGAGGCTGCGGGACGGGGCGTCTCAGCCGGCCGAGCGGCCGTCACGTCGGAAGGGAGGTCGGCGCGGCCGGCGAAGCTGTGACCGAGGGGGGGCCGCGAGGTGGCGTGGTCAACGGCCGCCCCGCGGAGACGTTGCCGGGCTGCCGGCAAGGCTGGTGAGGGCCGGCCCAGCTCCGGGAATCTGAAGCGCCTTTTCTGTGCCCGGGCTGAGACGACGGGCTGGGAGTCGGGCGCGAAACCCGACTCCCTGAGGGGCGGCGGTGAGGTCCGGCGGGCTGCGGGAACCAAGGCCGAGCGCCTCCTATATCGCCACAGCTACCCCGGCCCTAGTGCTAGCTGTGCCCGGAGCCCGAGGTGGCCTTCCTGCCCGGGGCGGACAAGCGGCGGTTCCTGAGGGCGGCGGCGTTTGGCCTCTTAGCCGAGGGGCCTCGGCTGCAGCCCGGCCCGCCGGCGCCCGTTTGTGGTGGCGGTTGGTCGCCTCCCCGCCCCTCCCCCCAAGCAGGGCCCTGAGGGTTGTTTAGGCTTGAGGGGGGCAGTTCTTCATGTTTCCCTCAAAGAAGGCAGCGCCTCTGCTAAAATGCTGGCCTGAAATGGTTCCCCTCGGGACCCCTAAATGTCCTGAGGGCCCAAATGAGGCCCCAGCGGGGAGGCTCAAGAGTCCAGGCTAGTTGTGGCCTCAGCTTCATAGAAACATAGAAGATTGACCTCCTGATCCATTTAGTCTATTTCCTGTATTTTAGTTTAGGATGGATATACAGTGACCCCTCGTTTTTCGGGTGAAAAACAAATTTCCGTGAAGTAGAGGGAAGATTTTTTTAAATGTATTTAACGTGTATTTGGACTTTTAAAACCCACCCTTTGCATTAAACAGTCATTCTATAATGTTTCTCATCTGGAACTACGTGTGATATCCTACTAGTTTCTTTAATAGAGTACAGTAGTACTGTAGAAGAATTTTATGCATTTTTAATGGATTTAAAATATTTAATGGATTTAAATGGATTTAAGCCCCCTTTGAAAACCGGTGAAGTAGCGAATCCGCGAAAGATGAATCGTGAAGTAGTGAGGGATTACTGTATGTTTATGCCAGGCATGCTTAAATTCAGTTTTTCTGCTGGAAGTTTGTTCCAAGCATTGGCTCAGACAAGGAATTTTCCCCCTTCATGGTTCTGGAGGTGCTTCTGGAAGAGCTCCAGAGACCCCTGACACCAGTGGTGGGCTGCTAAGGTGGGACCGTGACATGTGCTCACCCCCGTGGCTTGAGGGCTAATGGAGTCCAGTGCAATTTTGCGACTGCGCCTGGGCAGGTAGCAAGATCGTATGTGGACAAGCAGGTAGCTAGTGGAGTCCAGTGCCATTCTGCTACCGCACCTGGGCAGGTAGCAAAATCGCTGGCGGACACGCAGGTGTGCCCATGGCCCAGGTGCAGTAGCAGAATTGCACTGGACTACACTAGCACGCAAAGCCACGGGGACGAGCACACGTCACTGTCCCACCTTAGCAGCCCACCTCTGCCTGCCACCCTCCCCTTTGCAGGTGGAGGACTTCCCCAGAATTGACCTGGTTTTCTGCTTTCAGTTTCCTGCCACCACGAAGGCTGGTGTACTGTGCAGTGTGATGGATGCTCCTAGCTATTGCAACTTAATCAGGACGCCGGAGTTAGTGAGATGCATGGAAATAACTGTTCCGGTTTAGCAGAAGGGGTCCGGCGGGTCAGGCTTCACAGTAGCCTTGGTTCCACACTTCATTTGCCCCTTCATCTGGAACTCAGCAGTCGGGTGAGCTATTGTGGGGCTCCCAAGATCTGCCCACATTTCAGCAACACTTGTGAGCTGCACTGGTTGCCAGTTGGTCTCCGGGCAAAATTCAAAGTGCTTTATAGGTTATGACCTATAAAGACCTACATGGCTTAGGACCAGATTACTTACCTCATGTATCCCAGCGACCGGTTAGGTCCCACGGAGTCGGCCTTCTTCAGGTCCCGTCAGCCAGACAATGTCGTCTGGCGGGGCCTAGGGCAAGAGCCTTTTCTGGAGCGGCCCCGGCTCTCTGGAATGAACTCCTTCCGAAGATACATACTGCCCCCTCCCTCCTGGTCTTTCGTAAAGCTTTGCAGACCCACCTCTGCCGGCGGGCATGGGGACCGTGAGCCACGAGATTGTCCCCGGGCGATATGAATGTTTTAATTGTATGAATGTGGGTGATTGCATAAGGGGGTTTAGATTTTTTACTAACTTTGCATATGTCTTTTAAATAATTAGATTTGTCATGTATATTGTGTTTATTTACAATGTTGTGCGCCGCGCTGAGTTGCCTCGAGAAGGGCGGCATAGAAATCTAATAAATAGATAAATAATCTGGTCCGCACGGCATAATAACCCTTGGCAGGGTTAGGGTTAGGCTGCCAGCTGCACCGGGAGATCTCTCTGCCTGCTCCAATATGTGGGAGCCCAGAGGCCTGGTGGAGAGCTCTGCGGCAGGATTCCTCAGCTCCTCGTCCTGCTGCTGTGCCAGCCCGGAGAGACAGCTTATCTGTGGTGACAGTGTGCCTCTCTTGGGACTGGAACTGCAAGCAGAAGTTTGGAAAATGGCAGTGCTCGGTTGGCCGGGCCTGGGTTGATGGCTTTGTCTGCTGGGGAAGAGAGATGGAAGCTGTCTCTGGAAAGGCTCCAGCCTTTCCTGGGGTCTCAGCCTCTCCAGGGGTGGGAGGAGAGTCCTCTTGTTCCCAAACTCTTCCCTTCCAAACATTTTATTTTATTTTTATTTTATTTCCAAACAATGTATTTTACATTGTTTTCTACTATTGCTGTGAGACGCCCCGAATCTGCGGAGAGGGCCGGCATACAAATTTAATAAATAAATAAATAAATTTCCTTCCAAACATTCCCTCTCCTATATGTCATATATCTTTTCTTCCATTCATATATCTTTTCCTCTATTCTTCATTGACGTATTTTATTCTTATATCTTTTCTTCTATCCTTTCTTTGATATATATTACTACTACATGTTTATTCTCTTCAACCTTCATCGTGTATTGGACAAAATAAATAAATAAATAAATAATAAATGTCCAACCTAGGAGGCAACAACATATACAAACTGGGAATTTTCCCAAAGAGTTTCTGCTTGCAGAGAGGAAGAAAGAGAGAGGATTCCAGAGGTCATTCTGTGGGAAAGGACTCTTTCTTGCCTCGAGGCTCCGATTTTGCTGGTTCTAAAGTAAGCTGCACATTGCCATTTAAAAGGAAACAGCGACACGTGTGCATTTTCTAGAATGTATTTTTCAGTATCTTGATTATGTGAGGAACTGGATTATGTGAGGAACACCTGTCTATAAAATCCATTCATCTGGTATGCGTTTAGCTGAAAAAAGCTAAAACAAGCACTGCTGAGCTGAAAGAAACAGCTGGACTCTGGACCCCCTTTTCCAACCGACAGCCCGTCAAAGCGGAGTCCTTTGGGAAGAGCCTCCTGATTCTTTTGCTACCAGAGACTGGCTCTCCCAATAGAGAGGCTTCCGATGACCCAGGCGGCATTTCAATTAAATGGTGCTCCCCCTCCCCAGTTATGCCCCCCATCCCTCACTAGCTGCGGGACGCGATTCCAGTGGCACCTCCCCATCAGCTCTGTACAGGAGGCCACAGGGTTTCTCAAGGCAGGCTGAGGCCTTGCTAGAGGGAGATACGATGGAACCAGCACAGTTCCCCAGTGGGGGTCACTTGAGCAAGGGACGGTCGCATGGAGATCAGCAGAAGGCAGGGGCCCGAGAGCTCCATATAGCCATAACCCTTCTGGGTCCTTTTCCAGCTGCTGCCCTCATCCTTCACCTCTGCCGTGTCCCAAAAAAGAGTTTGGGCCCCTGGCGTTGACCACAAAAGGGCTTCCTGGGTTGCTGCCTTCCATTTCTGTGCCCATGCGCAAGATGCTTTAATTCAATTTAATTTATTCGACTTCTATGCTACCCAATTCTGTAGGACTCGGGGCGGCTTAAAACAATAAAAAATAATACAATAGTACAATAATAAAAAGAAGTCGAACATCAGCAGTAGATTAAAAACCCCTCATAACCCTAACAAACCCATTATAAAACCCCCAAAAATCAATCTAACAAACATACAAGCCAAACATTATTTGGGCACGTCTTGTGTTAGGGTTCACGGCCCCCAGGCCTGTCGGCAAAGCCAGGTCTTAACAGCTTTTTGAAAAGCCAGTAGCTTGGGAGTAGTGTGAACATTGGGGGGGGGGGGGGGAGTTGGTTCCACAGAGCCGGGGCGGCAACAGAAAAGGCCCTCCCCTGCAATCCCGCCAACCTACATTGTTTAGTCGACGGGACCTGGAGGAGGTCGATTCTGTGCGATCTAATAGGCCTCCGTGAGGTTTGCTCCGAGCAACCTTCCGGCACAGCAAGAAGCAAGGAAGGAGCTTCCTTTTCAGGGAAGGTAAAGGTCAGAGGGCAACCATGGGGCTCCTGGGCTTCTCCCCACCTTGTTCCCCAGGCCCTTCCCGCTCTCCTGGGCTGCCATGGCTTTTTCTGGGCAGCTCAGCCACAGAATTAGAAGCAGAGCGAGACGGGCAGCTTCACCACCAGATGGCGCCCTAATTGGCTGACCAGGTACTCAAGGGGGTTCTATCTACATGGCGGAAAGCCTGCTGAGAGGTGTCAGTACTACATACTGTATACTGGTTGGGTTTTCAATATATGAAACTAACCAGCAATGTATGTTTGGGAGAAAATAGAATAGACTTTAAGGGCTAGGCTACAAATAGCCCTAAAAGGGAGGCAGATGTGCTGCTGTCTGTTGTATGGAGTTCTATCGCCTTATATTGTTGGTTGTTGGTGTATATGTGGTGGTCAGTATTGATATGCTTGCTATATAGCTGTGTGCTAAGATATTATTGTGTGTTTAATATTGCTGTGTGCTAATAAGAGAATATGCTGTATTGCTGTGTGCTAAGTGGTATATGTAGCATGTTCAAGGTTCTATTTCGGGCCCAGTCTGGCAGTCCTTGACTTAAAGCAGTTCATTTAGTGACCGCTCGAAGTTACGATGGCCCTGAAAAAAAATGACATGAACGTTTTTTCCTACTTACGACAGTTGCAGCATCCCCACTGGTCACGTGATTCACATTCGGATACTTGGCAAGTGGTTCCTATTTACGACGGTCATAGCGTCCCGGGATCATGTGATCCCCTTTTGTGACCTTCTGACAAGCAAAGTCAACATGGAAGCCAGATTCACTTAACAACCGTGTTACCCAAATTGTTGTTGACAATATATGTCAACTGCAATCTAAGTGCTATTGGTACTAGCTGAATAACTGGAGTGATTCACTCAACTATGGTGGGAAATGTTGTAAAATGGGGCAATTGTTGTATCCTGCTGTGAGCCGCCCGAGTCTGCGGAGAGGGGCGGCATACAAATCTAAATAATAAATAAATAAATAAATAAATAAAGTTCACTTAACAAATGTCCCAACAACATAAATATTAGCCTCAGTCGTGATCGTAAGTTGAGGATTATCTGTACTTTTCAACATCTCTATTAATTCATGGGGGGGGGGGGGGGGCATGAACACCTTTCATGGCCAAATCGTGTAAATGTTTTGTATGCATGTTGTGATTGCTAAATTTATGGGTTTTTAATTAGGGTTTAATAAATTTTTAGATTTAAAATATGACCTTTTTAAAAATCATTTTGTATTTATATTGTTGCTGTAAGCTGCCCTGAGTCCTTTGGGATTGGGCAGCATGGAAGTCGAATTAAATAAATAAATAAATAAAATTTGCATATGGTACCAATTCAATTCAATTTATTAGATTTGTATGCCGCCCCTCTCCGAAGACTCGGAGAGCTCACAACAACAATAAAAACAGTATAATAATGGAACAAATCTAATAATAAAATTATATTAAAAACCCCCAACAATTTAAAAACCATACCACACATACATACCAAACATAAAATATAAGAAAGCCTGGGGGAGATGTCTTAATTCCCCCATGCCTGGTGATATAGGTGGGTCTTGAGTAACTTGCGAAAGACAAGGAGGGTGGGGGCCGTTCTAATCTCCGGGAGGAGTTGATTCCAGAGGGCCGGGGCCGCCACAGAGAAGGCTCTTCCCCTGGCGCCCGCCAAACGACATTGTTTGGTCGACGGGACCCGGAGAAGGCCAACTCTGTGGGACCTTATCGGCCGCTGGGATTCGTGTGGTAAAAAGCGGTTCCGGAGGTATTCTGGTCCATGAAGGGCTTTAAAGGTCATTACCCAACCAAGCTGGGGAAATAGCCAACACTTTAGAACAGGGCTGCAAAGTCCCGGACCACGAGTCAGATGCTGCACACGTTGGCCACACCTGGTTTAACGAAGGGGGGAAAGTAATGATGACGTGAGTTTGATAGCCCTGCTTTAGAAGATAGAATCAAGGTTCAGAAGGATCTCTACAGACTTGAACGCTTTGTCCTATAAACAAAATGCAATTCATTGGTGAGAAAGTCCGATCCATAAGCAGGAAAAACCAGTGCACAAGTTTAGAATAGCTTTCATGATACGTTTTTTTTATTATAACTTTAAGATGGAAAGAGATATTTTTTAAAAAATTGTTCTTTTTTTAAGAAATATAGTTAATTTAGAAATGTGTGAAAATATAGATATGGTAATCCGCAAGTTAAATATTATATTGTAAATTTATAAAATATAATAAGGAAAGAAGGAGAGAGCAAAATATCTCTCCAATTGTTATTTTATTTTACTTTTGTTATTCTAAATTTCTTGTTTTTCCTTTTTTGTATTTTCTTTTCTTTTTCTATTTTTTTCTTCAAATGTGTTTATATCTGTTTTTGATTTTGGTTTTGTATTGTGCGTTAAAATAAAAAAATTAAAATTTATAAAAATAAAAAAATAGAATAGCTCAATAGTTGTGGCTCAACAATAACACCCATGAGAGAGATCTAGGGGTCCTAGTGGACAATCACTGAAGAATGAGAAAAAGGCCAGTGCAGTCCTAGGCTGCATCAATCGAGGGGTAACGTTAAGATTGCGCGAAGTGTTAAGTCCCTTTTCATACTGCACTGGTGAGACCAGATTGGGAATAAGTACTATGTTCAGCTAACAAAACAGATGTCTCAACATCTGAAAAATGTACAGGGAAGAGCATCGGAGATGCTAAAGGGTCACTATGGTGGTTAAACCGAACCATTAACAGCCCTGTGATTCTAAGACTGAGTGGTCCTCAGAGAGATCCATGGAGAGTAAACCTATCTCTAACCTTTGGCCATCAGGGCTCAGTAGATATAAACTCAGTGGGTATAAAGCCCTACATGGCGTCAGACCAGAATACCTGCGAGACCGCCTTCTGCTGCATGAACCTGCCGATTAGATCCCACAGAGTTGGCCTTCTCCAGGTCCCATCGACTAAACAATGATGGTTGGCGGGCCCCAGGGGAAGAGCCTTCTCTGTGGTGGCCCCAGCCCTCTGGAATCAACTCCCCCTGGAGATTCAAACAGCCCCCACCCTCCTTCCCTTCCGTAAAATGTTGATGACTCACCTCTGTCTCCAGGTGTGGGGGTAATTAAGGCCCCCCCTTGGTTTTTCTGACCTCTGTATTACGATTAATTGGGTTGAGTGTGTATGATTGTGTAGTCGATGATTTTACGATATTGATCATGTTATGTTAATGTTTTTTAAAGTAACTTTTAAAAAATTTTAATATTAGATTTGTATTGTATTGTACTGTTGCTATGTTGTGAGCCGCCCTGAGTCTTCGGAGAGGGGCAGCATACAAATCTAATATTAAATTAATTAAATTAAATTAAATTATTAAATAATTAAATTAAATCAAATCAAATCAAATCAAATAGAAGCTACCGGGGTCTTTCGGGAGTAGAGATTTTCTGGCGTCTCCCAAGCCCCAGTCAGAGCAGTTGAGAATCCCCACCCTCCACCCCGTTCCATAAATATTGACAAAGGATTCCTCTCTCTTTAGCTTCAGATCTCTCCAAAAACTTAAGTTGTCCTTCACCTCTGCCAATAAATGCTGCATCAACGAATCCCCCAATTTATTCCAGGCCAATCTCCTTTCTGGAATGGCTTGCGTCTCCTCTGAATTGCTTCCCAATTCTGCCTGCTCTTCCTGCAAGAGAAAAGAAACCTCAGCCAGTTTCTTCCCTCTCTTTCTCTCTCTTGATGGGGCTTCTTTGCCAGCTCAGGGGCAGCCAAGAGACTGCAGAGCCGTGGCGACTGCTGGCACCCCCCCCCCCCGCCCCTGGAGTCACCTGCTGTTGCTCTGGCATGGGGAAGGAGAGGGGGGTTGTTTGTCGTCTGTCTGCCTGGATCAACCGGAACAACCTCTGGCTGCTTCCCCCCCTCCACAGAGCCTCAGCTGCTCCCTTCCTCAGGGAAGGCCCCATGCGCCTCTTTTCCAGGGGAAGAGCCTTATCTGTGGCGGCCCCGGCCCTTTGGAACCAACTCCCCCCAGAGATTAGAATTGCCCCCACCCTCCTCGCCTTTCGTAAACTTCTTAAAACCCACCTCTGCCGTCAGGCATGGGGGGACTGAGATATTCTTTCCCCCTAGGCCTTTACAATTTATGCATGGTATGTCTGTATGCATGTTTGGTTTTTATAATAAGGGTTTTTTTTAGTTATTTTAGGATTGGATTGTTACATGCTGTTTTTATCATTGTTGTTAGCTGCCCCGAGTCTACGGAGAGAGGCAGCATACAAATCCAATAAATAAATGAATGAATGAATGAAGGAAGGAAGGAAGGAAGGAAGAAAGAAAGAAAGAAAGCCCCAGAGAGGGATTTGCATATGCCTGGAAGCAGAGCCCCCTCTTCCTCCCCCCCCAGTCACATCCAGAGCTCAGTGACCGCTGCATTCCCCCTTCTGCAGAACCGGCAGAGTCTTGTGTCATTCAAAACCAGCATCCATTGGAGGAGTCTGTTACAGTGATCCCCCGAGTTTCGCGATCTCGATCTTTGCGAAACGCTATATCGCGATTTTTTCACCCGATGACGTCACTCCCTTCCTTTCTCATCTTTCTTTCTCTCTCTCTTTCTCTATCTTGCTTCTTCTTCTCTCACACTCTCTTCCTCCCTCTCTCATCTCTTTCTTTCCTTCTCTCTCTTTCTCTATCTCTCCCCCTCTTGCTCTCGAGCGGCGGGCGGCACCCAGGGAAGGTTCCTTCGGCCGCCCAGCAGCTGATCTGCTCGGCAGCGCAGTAGCAGCGAGGAGCCGAAGATGGGGTTTCCCCTTTGCGTGGGCAACGGGGAAACCCCATCTTTGGCTCCTCGCTGCTACTGCGCTGCCGAGCAGATCAGCTGCTGGGCGGCCGAAGGAACCTTCCCTGGGTCTTCAACTCCCAGAGCGGCGGACAAGCGGCGGGCGGACAAGAAAAGCGGCGGCTGGACAAGCGGCGGACAAGCTGAAAAGCGGCGGACAAGCGGGCGGGCGGGCGGCTCCTCAGCTGCTGGGTCTTCCCAGGTGCGGAAGTAAAAACACCATCTGCGCATGCGCGGCCATGGAAAAAGGGGCGCGCATGCGCAGATGGTGTTTTTACTTCCGCACCACTACATCTCGAAAAATCGATTATCGCGAGGGGTCTTGGAACGGAACCCTCGCGATAATCGGGGGATCACTGTATACCAGGCTCTTCACTAGTAGCCCCCCAGTGACTTAGGAATGCAAATTCAAACCCACACCAGCACAGAAGAAAATGGAAATAGTTTATTCAAACCCTGCTTTAAAGCACACACTTTAAAAAGAGCCACATTTCTCTCACCCAGACAACAGCCCTGGAATGCGGCCAAAGGCAAAAACAAGAGCAATTAAGGCAGCTGTGTGAATCCTCAGCCACCCCCTTCTATGACTCCACAAGAGTTAGTTAACTGACTAACTTATTAGACCTTATTAATAATAATTTACTAGATTTGTATGCTGCCCCTCTCCGAAGTCTCGGGGCGGCTCACAATAACAATAAACAATGCGGTACAAATCCAATAATTAAAACTATAGTTTAAAAACCCCACTATCATTAAAAGCAGTCAACACTACCCAATTATAACCACACATAAATCTTACTAAGCAAAGGGGATATATCAATTACCCCAGATCAATTATTCCAGTGATGGGCAACCTTTTGACCTTGGTGTGTCAAAATTCGCCAAAAAACTGAGCATAACTCAGGTGGTGTGTCACCTTGAGAAAAAAACATAATTTTGTGATATTTATAGTTTAAATAACAAATATGCATAATTATCTTTCTCTCTCTTTCCTGTCATTCTCTGCCTCAATCATTTTCTCATTTCTTTTTTTCTCCCCTTTATTCTATCATTTCTCTCCCTCTCTCTTCCTATCTTCTCTCTCACACACTCTCTCTCTCCCTTCCTTTCTTTCCTTCTCTCTTTCTTCCACTTTTTTCTCTTTCTCTCTCTTTTCCTTCCTTCCCCTCCCTCTCTTTCTCCCTCTCTCCCTTTATATTTATCTCTTCCTTCCTTCCTCTCTTCCTCCCTTTCTCTCTCCCTCTCGTTCACTTTTCTCTCTTCCTCCCTTTCTCTCTCCCTCGTTCACTTTTCTCTCTTTGGCGAACCCCCAAACTGTTCAGATTCAAGAAAAAGCTTATCAAGGGGGGTGGGGGGTTGTAAAAATCTAGTTATGAGCCGCCAAAGGAGGAAGCAAATGGCGCGACGTCCACGCAGGGTTTTTTTTCAGACTCTCTTTTTTGCGAGCCCGGCATGATTTTTTTTGTTACAAATTAACAACCCGGAAAGGGTTTACCTTAGCACCGTCTCCTGTAACACCGTTCTGGTAGGCGAGCAGGGAGCAGAGGGGCGAGGGCAGTGTTCCCTCTAATTTTTTTTCGGGGTGGGCGGAAAAGTACAGTGTCTGAGCGGCAGTCCCTTTGGGACTGGGGGGCATATAAGTATAAATAAATAAATAAATAAATAAAGTAAGTGTGGGCGTGCGCTATCACACATGAGTGAGTTCTTGCATCCATAATTCTATCCTTTCTATGTCTCCCTCCCTCTTTCCTTTCTATCTCTCCCTCCCTTTCCTCCCTCCCTCTTTCCTGTCTATCTTTCTCTCCCCCTGCCTTTCTCCAAGCCCTTCCTTTTCCCTCTCCCTCTCCTACTACCCCTCACCCTCCTTTCTATCTCTCCCTCCCTTTCCTCCCTCCCTCTTTCTTTTCTATCTTTCTCTCCCCCTGCCTTTCTCCAAGCCGTTCCTTTTCCCTCTCTCTATCCTACTTCCTCCTCTCCCTCCTGTCTATCTCATCCTCCCTCTTCCCTTTCCCCCATTCTCTCCCTCTTCCTTTCTATCTTTCTCTCCCTCTTTCCTTTCTATCTTTCTGTCCCTGCCTTTCTCCCTCTTTCCCTTCATCTCTCCCTCTCTCTTTATCTCAATTCCCTCTTTCTCCCTGGGCTACTGTGCCTGCCCTGCAGCCCTACCACGGATGGACTGCCTTAGCATTGGCGCCCCCCCCACATGCTGCAGCTGCCGGACCATCAGCAGCACACACACACACACCCCACATGCTGCGTTTCTCCCTTTTCCTTCATTTCTCCACGCACACGCTGGCAGCACATGCGCACACACCCCACACACTCTGCGTTTCTCCCTGCGTTTCTCCCTCTTTCCCTTCATCTCTCCACGCACACGCTGCAGCTCCCGGACCATCAGCGGCACACACACACACGCGCACACACCCCACACGCTGCCTTTCTCCCTGCCTTTCTTACTCTTTCCCTCTTTCTTTCTTGCTCTCTCTCTCTCTCTTCCTTCCTATATTCTCTCTCTCTCCCTTCCTTTCTTTCCTTCTCTCTTCCTTCCATTTTCTATTTTCCTTCCTTCCCCTATTTCCCTCCCTCTCCCTCTTTATATTTATCTCTTCCTCCCTTTCTCTCTCCCTCTCATTCACTTTTATCTCCCTTCCTTCCCTCCTTCTGTCCTCTCCTCTTTCCCTCCCTCTCTTTCCCTTCTTTCTCTCCACATCTCCGGCGTGCAGCTGGCTTTGCTGACCGGCACAAGTCTCAAGCCAGCTGCCCCGGAAAGCCAGGAAGGTCCTCCTGCCCCCCCCTCCAAAAAAAAACCCGGAGGTCTGACGCCACCAGCCTGAGCCTCCAGTTGCTCCACTCGGCTTCGCTGTGGACCTCCGTTGTGTTTTTGGGGGGAGGGAGCGGCGGGAAAGCCCTGTGCCGGCCAGGAAAGCTGGCTTTCCGAGAAAGCAGCACGCTTTTCAAATGCACTTCTTTCTTACAACTCTTTCCTGGGCAGGGGGGAGGGAGGAGGCCTGAAATAGGCCTGCAACCCCTCCCCTCGCTCCCAGCGGCCCCTGCGAGCCAACCACCGTTCGTGGTGGGCTCCGACGCTTGGCGCCGCGCCAATCAGCTGGGAGGCGGCGCCCCGCCCCCCCCAGCTGAAAGTGATGTCGGGCCGGGCGATTCTTCCCCGGCCGGACAGGCATGCATGTGCTGCCAAAGGCAGCGTGTAGGCAAGCCTGCGCTCTGCGCAGGCGCACCCAGCTGGGAGGCAATTGCACTCCCTAAAGCTCCGTTTCTCCGGCGGCCGCGTGTCACCAAAAATGGCTACGCGTGTCAGTGCTGACACGCGTGTCATAGGTTCGCCATCACTGAATTATTCCATCCCAGACAAATGGTTGTCCACTTGGCGGCCTCCTCCAGGCCCCGCCGACTAATGTAGGTGGGCGGGACCACAGGGGAGGGCCTATGGAACCAGCTCCCCCCCCCAGATGTTCGCACTGCTCCCACTTTACTGGCTTTTCAAAAAGCTGTTAAAACCTGGGTATCTCGACAGTCATGAATTTTAACACCGGATGTGCCCAAATTATGTTTATTTATTGGTATGGATGTTTGTTAGATTGTGTTTTTTTGGAGGGTTTTTTAATAATTGGGTTTGTTAGGGCCTTATTTATTGTTGTTGTTCGACTTCTTTTTTTTATTATTGTACCATTGTCTTGTTTGTGTTGTAGTAAGCCCCCCTTAGTCCTATGGGATTGGGTGGCACAGAAGTCGAATGGATTTAATTCAATTAAATTTTTTCTTCTTGAAATCCTCCAGGGAGGGGACGTGTCCAAGTGGAGGATGGGCAGCCCTTGGTTAAGTCGGCGCTGCCCTTTGAATACTGGGGTCGGAGGAGGGGTCTTTGTGGTCTCAATGGCCCCATTCAGCTCCTGCAAAGTGTAATCCAGTGATGGGCAACCTTTTGACCTTGGTGTGTCAAAATTCGCCAAAAAACTGAGCATAACTCAGGTGGTGTGTCACCTTGAGAAAAAAACATAATTTTGTGATATTTATAGTTTAAATAACAAATATGCATAATTATCTTTCTCTCTCTTTCCTGTCATTCTCTGCCTCAATCATTTTCTCATTTCTTTTTTTCTCCCCTTTATTCTATCATTTCTCTCCCTCTCTCTTCCTATCTTCTCTCTCACACACTCTCTCTCTCCCTTCCTTTCTTTCCTTCTCTCTTTCTTCCACTTTTTTCTCTTTCTCTCTCTTTTCCTTCCTTCCCCTCCCTCTCTTTCTCCCTCTCTCCCTTTATATTTATCTCTTCCTTCCTTCCTCTCTTCCTCCCTTTCTCTCTCCCTCTCGTTCACTTTTCTCTCTTCCTCCCTTTCTCTCTCCCTCGTTCACTTTTCTCTCTTTGGCGAACCCCCAAACTGTTCAGATTCAAGAAAAAGCTTATCAAGGGGGGTGGGGGGTTGTAAAAATCTAGTTATGAGCCGCCAAAGGAGGAAGCAAATGGCGCGACGTCCACGCAGGGTTTTTTTTCAGACTCTCTTTTTTGCGAGCCCGGCATGATTTTTTTTGTTACAAATTAACAACCCGGAAAGGGTTTACCTTAGCACCGTCTCCTGTAACACCGTTCTGGTAGGCGAGCAGGGAGCAGAGGGGCGAGGGCAGTGTTCCCTCTAATTTTTTTTCGGGGTGGGCGGAAAAGTACAGTGTCTGAGCGGCAGTCCCTTTGGGACTGGGGGGCATATAAGTATAAATAAATAAATAAATAAATAAAGTAAGTGTGGGCGTGCGCTATCACACATGAGTGAGTTCTTGCATCCATAATTCTATCCTTTCTATGTCTCCCTCCCTCTTTCCTTTCTATCTCTCCCTCCCTTTCCTCCCTCCCTCTTTCCTGTCTATCTTTCTCTCCCCCTGCCTTTCTCCAAGCCCTTCCTTTTCCCTCTCCCTCTCCTACTACCCCTCACCCTCCTTTCTATCTCTCCCTCCCTTTCCTCCCTCCCTCTTTCTTTTCTATCTTTCTCTCCCCCTGCCTTTCTCCAAGCCGTTCCTTTTCCCTCTCTCTATCCTACTTCCTCCTCTCCCTCCTGTCTATCTCATCCTCCCTCTTCCCTTTCCCCCATTCTCTCCCTCTTCCTTTCTATCTTTCTCTCCCTCTTTCCTTTCTATCTTTCTGTCCCTGCCTTTCTCCCTCTTTCCCTTCATCTCTCCCTCTCTCTTTATCTCAATTCCCTCTTTCTCCCTGGGCTACTGTGCCTGCCCTGCAGCCCTACCACGGATGGACTGCCTTAGCATTGGCGCCCCCCCCACATGCTGCAGCTGCCGGACCATCAGCAGCACACACACACACACCCCACATGCTGCGTTTCTCCCTTTTCCTTCATTTCTCCACGCACACGCTGGCAGCACATGCGCACACACCCCACACACTCTGCGTTTCTCCCTGCGTTTCTCCCTCTTTCCCTTCATCTCTCCACGCACACGCTGCAGCTCCCGGACCATCAGCGGCACACACACACACGCGCACACACCCCACACGCTGCCTTTCTCCCTGCCTTTCTTACTCTTTCCCTCTTTCTTTCTTGCTCTCTCTCTCTCTCTTCCTTCCTATATTCTCTCTCTCTCCCTTCCTTTCTTTCCTTCTCTCTTCCTTCCATTTTCTATTTTCCTTCCTTCCCCTATTTCCCTCCCTCTCCCTCTTTATATTTATCTCTTCCTCCCTTTCTCTCTCCCTCTCATTCACTTTTATCTCCCTTCCTTCCCTCCTTCTGTCCTCTCCTCTTTCCCTCCCTCTCTTTCCCTTCTTTCTCTCCACATCTCCGGCGTGCAGCTGGCTTTGCTGACCGGCACAAGTCTCAAGCCAGCTGCCCCGGAAAGCCAGGAAGGTCCTCCTGCCCCCCCCTCCAAAAAAAACCCGGAGGTCTGACGCCACCAGCCTGAGCCTCCAGTTGCTCCACTCGGCTTCGCTGTGGACCTCCGTTGTGTTTTTGGGGGGAGGGAGCGGCGGGAAAGCCCTGTGCCGGCCAGGAAAGCTGGCTTTCCGAGAAAGCAGCACGCTTTTCAAATGCACTTCTTTCTTACAACTCTTTCCTGGGCAGGGGGGAGGGAGGAGGCCTGAAATAGGCCTGCAACCCCTCCCCTCGCTCCCAGCGGCCCCTGCGAGCCAACCACCGTTCGTGGTGGGCTCCGACGCTTGGCGCCGCGCCAATCAGCTGGGAGGCGGCGCCCCGCCCCCCCCCAGCTGAAAGTGATGTCGGGCCGGGCGATTCTTCCCCGGCCGGACAGGCATGCATGTGCTGCCAAAGGCAGCGTGTAGGCAAGCCTGCGCTCTGCGCAGGCGCACCCAGCTGGGAGGCAATTGCACTCCCTAAAGCTCCGTTTCTCCGGCGGCCGCGTGTCACCAAAAATGGCTACGCGTGTCAGTGCTGACACGCGTGTCATAGGTTCGCCATCACTGGTGTAATCTATTTGCAGACCGAATGCCAGGTCTTTAAGGTCCAGACGTCCTAGCAATGGGGCTGAATCCCAGCCAGCTGCGTGAGGGGCCTCCAGACACGCCAGCTCCCTCTGCCCCCCACCTCTCCCATGGGGGGGGAGGGCTTTTGTTTGGGCTGAGCTGGGGCGGGAGAGGCGAGTCGCCTGCCTGCTTTGACGGGAGCAGCCGTTACTATGCTGCTGGTGATCCTCTTGCGGCTCGGCCTCCCAGGAGCAGGGGAATATCCGACAACGGGAGAATCAAGCGCTGCGCCTGCTTGACACAGGCAAGGCTGGCTCCCCCGGCTCCCTGCTCCCCCCTCCCTCGCCGTTACATTTAATAGGTTCTACGTCTCAAATTTGAAATTGGAATGTCGTACAGAAGCGCCAGCTGCTTCCACGACCCACTTTTCCAGAAAGCCCTCTGGGCTCCCGTTGACCCACCACCCCTCGGCATGCTATGAAAATGGGGGCAGCGAGAGTCCAGGCTGTTCGTGGGAGGGGGGCCACAGGCAACCCCTGCGTGTCCGTGTGCGATTTTGCTACCTGCCCAGGTGCAGTAGCAGAATTGCGCTGGACTCCGCTAGCACTCAGAACCCCAGGGGTGAGCACATGTCACTGTCCCACTTTAGCAGCCCCCCTCTGAGTGTGGGGGTCAGAGGATACAGGGAGTAGCCTTGCTTCTTCTAGCAAGGGAGGGTCTTTCCTTTGGTATTTGTATTTGTATTTATTAGATTTGTATGCTGCCCCTCTCCGAAGACTCGGGGCGGCTAACAACAATAAAAAAGACAATGTAAACAAATCTAATATTAAAAATAATCTAAAAAAACCCAATTTAAAGAACCAATCATACATACAAGCATACCATATATAAATTCTATAAGCCTAGGGGGAAGGGGGAAAATTTCAATTCCCCCATGCCTGACGACAGAGGTGGGTTTTAAGGAACTTGCAAAAGGCAAGGAGGGTGGGGGCAACTCTGATATCTGGGGGGAGCTGGTTCCAGAGGGTCGGGGCCGCCACAGAGAAGGCTCTTCTCCTGGGTCCCGCCAAACAACATTGTTTACTTGACGGGACCTGGAGAAGGCCCACTCTGTGGGACCTAACCGGTCGCTGGGATTCGTGCAGCAGAAGGCGGTCCCGGAGATATTCTGGTCCGATCCCATGAAGGGCTTTATAGGTCATAACCAACACTTTGAATTGTGACCGGAAATTGATCGGCAACCAATGCAGACTGCGGAGTGTTGGTGTAACATGGGCATACCTTGGGAAGCCCATGATTGCTCTCGCAGCTGCATTCTGCACAATCTTAAGTTTCCAAACACTTTTCAAAGGTAGCCCCATGTAGAGAGCATGACAGTAGTCGAACTTAGAGGTGATGAGGGCACGAGTGACTGTGAGCAGTGAGTCCCGGTCCAGATAGGGCCGCAACTGGTGCACCAGGCGAACCTGGGCAAACGTCCCCCTCGCCATAGCTGAAAGGTGTTTCTCTAATGTGAGCTGTGGATCGAGGAGGACGCCCAAGTTGCGGACCCTCTCTGAGGGGGGTCAATAATTCCCCCCCCCAGGGTTATGGACGGACAGATGGAATTGTCCTTGGGAGGCAGAACCCACAGCCACTCCATCTTATCCGGGTTGAGTTTGAGTCTGTTGAAACTCATCCAGACCCCAACAGCCTCCAGGCACCGGCACATTACTTCCACTTCCACTGGTAGGTGGCCCCCCTCTCAAGATCCTGGCCTGATTCCTCTGCCGTTGTCTTCTCCTGCCTCGGGGCGCTCACTTAGGTGGTCTGGTTCAACCTGCGCTTTTCAGCAGCAGCAGCAAGGCGGGTCCGAGGGCTGGGACTGAATCTGTTCCAGAAGGACTTCTGGCGTGGAGGGCCTCTTGGTCTTTGCTGCCTCAGAACTTCTCAAGCAAGGTGGGCACGGGCAGAACCAGCTTTGACCCTCCTCTGGTGCAGCTCCTGTTATCCGTGTCTGGCTGCATCGGGCTTGGTCTGCTTTGGGGAGTTGGCCTTCTCCGGGTCTCATCAACAAAACAATGCCGTTTGGCGAGACCCAGGGGAAGAGCCTTCTCTGTGGCGGCCCCAACCCTCTGGAATCAACTCCCCCCAGAGATTAGGACTGTCCCCCACCCTTTTTGCCTTTCGCAAACTCCTAAAAACCCACCTTTGTCGCCAGGCATGGGGAAATTGATTCCCCTCGGCTGCTCCGTTTTATGTAAGGTTTGTTTGGGTTGTATGATTGTTTTTAATTAAGGGTTTTTAAACTGTTTTTGCTTTTAACATTGGATTTGTATTTTGTACTACTGTTGTGAGCTGCTCCGAGTCTTCGGAGAGGGGTGGCATAGAAATCTAATAAATTATTATTATTATTATTATTATTATTATTATTATTATTTTCATTTTATTTATTTATTACTGATTTATTTATTTTTTTCTTATGAATTTGTGAATTTATTTTTATTTTTTAACACAAAATAAGATGAAAAATCATAAAGACATTGGATAACATTGGAATGTTTTTTGTAAGAGCTTTTCTTGTGGAAAACCTGATGTGGCCCAGGCTCACCCAGACTCTACCTCCAGTGGCCCCCAGGTAAATTGAGTTTGAGACCCCTGAACTAGGCCATGGCCCACCAGGTCATAGATGTCCCTGAAGCCTCTTGTAGACACTTTCTGAGTGTGTCAACCTGCCAAGCGGAAGGAGGGGTTGTGTAGAAGCCCTTAGGAGAGAAGGGGGCAGGGGCTGGGGTGGAGCATATCTCTTGTAGTATTTTCGTTGGGAGTGTCTTGAATTGCAGAAGCTTCTGCTGGAGACCATTAGATACATCACTACCCACAAATCTGTCTTGGCCTTATCCCCAAGGAAGCCTGGATCCACGCAGCTACATGAACTGGCCTAATTAAGAGACAGCTGTGTCCCATCTGCTTCCATCACAAGCAATTCTGCCTAGAATAAGAAATGAAATGTGAACAGGAAGGCGTGGAGCATCCATTTTGGAAAAGCTGAAAAATGGCAGGGAGGGCTCGAAATGGCTGCCTCTGCTCCCCGACGGAAGCCTTGCAAAGCAGGGCAAGCAGGGGACCGGTTGAGCTGAAGAGACAGACTTGGGCCTTCGCGTTACCCTGGACTGTGCTTGGACAGCTCACCCGTTCTCTGCAACCAAGAGGCTGTTTCAGAAGTGGGCTGCTGAGGTGGAAGGGTGACGTGTGCTTAGCCCTGTGGCTCTGAGGGCTAGCGGAGTCCAGCGCAATTCTGCTACCGCACCTGGGCAGGTAGCGAAATTGCGCGCAGACACACAGGGGCGCCCATGGACCAGGTGCAGTAGCAGAATTGCACTGGACTCCGCTAGCCCATGCCTGGCGACAAAGGTGGGTTTTTAGGAGTTTGCGAAAGGCAAAAAGGGTGGGGGCAGTCCTAATCTCCGCGGGGAGTTGATTCCAGAGGGTCGGGGCCGCCACAGAGAAGGCTCTTCCCCTGGGTCTCGCCAAACGGCATTGTTTTGTTGACGGGACCCGGAGAAGGCCAACTCCCCAAAGCAGACCAAGCCCGATGCAGCCAGACAAGGATAACAGGAGCTGCACCAGAGGAGGGTCAGAGATGGTTCTGCCCGTGCCCACTTTACTTGAGAAGCTCTGAGGCAGCAAAGACCAAGAGGACCTCTACGCCAGAAGTCTTTCTGGAACAGATTCAGTCCCAGCCCTCGGACCCACCTTGCTGTTGCTGCTGCTGAAAAGCGCAGGTTGAACCAGAGCACCTGAGTGAGTGTCCCGAGGCAGGAGAAGACAACGGCAGAGGAGTCAGGCCAGGATCTTGAGAGGGGGGCCACCTACCAAAGGAAAGATGCTCCCTTGCCAGAAGAAGCAAGGCTGCTCCCTGTATCCAATGACCCCCAGAACGGGGCTGCTAAAGTGGGACAGTGACGTCTGCTCACCCCCGGGGATCTGAGTGCTAGCGGAGTCCAGCGCAATTCTGCTACTGCACCTGGGCAGGTAGCAAAATCGCACACAGACATGCAGAGGTTGCCTGTGGCCCCCCTCCCACGAACAGCCTGGACTCTCGCCCCCATTTTCTCTGGGCAGTTTGCTAGCACGGTGGAGCTGAGCTAGGGCAATGGCTCATGTGCCAGCAGATATGGCTCCGCATGCTCCCTGTGGCACCCATGCCATAGGTTTGCCATCACTGGTTTAGGGTTTCCTCTTCCTGAGCAGGTAGTGGTGGTGGTGGTGGACCAGAAGACCTCCAAGATCTCTTCCAACTCTGTTATTCTGTTTCGTAGTGACTTGTATGCTATCCAGATTTTTTTTAAAGAGTTTATTGTGATAATCAACATAAAACATGCCCTAGGAGATAAAACGGATAACATCAATATGAAAATATTTTATGTAGATCTAAAACAGCATCCTCCTCTGCATTGATGTACCTGCAGACCCTGGCAAAGAGATAGCTTCGCCCTCTTCCCAAAAGATGGCAGGGCCGGGCCTCCTGTCCCCGGAGATAAGAGCATTCTGCTGCACGAATCCCAGCGACCAGTTAGGTCCCACAGAGTGGGCCTTCTCCGGGTTCCCGTCAACTAAACAATGTTGTTTGGCGGGACCCAGGGGAAGAGCCTTCTCTGTGGCGGCCCCGGCCCTTTGGAACCAACTCCCCCCAGATATTAGAATTGCCCCCACCCTCCCTGCCTTTCGTAAGCTTCTTAAAACCCACCTCTGCCATCAGGCATGGGGGAACTGAGATACTCTTTCCCCCTAGGCCTTACAATTTACGCATGGTATGTTTGTATGTATGGTTGGTTTTATAATAAGGAGTGTTTTAGTTGTTTAGTATTGGATTGTTACATACTGTTTTTTGTCACTGTTGTTAGCCGCCCCGAGTCTGCGGAGAGGGGCGGCATACAAATCCAATAAATAAATAAGTAAGTAAGTAAGTAAGTAAGTAAGTAAGTAAGTAAGTAAGTAAGTAAGTAAGTAAGCATTTCAAGATGTTGGAACCGCTGGGGGAAAAGCTTGTTTTGTGCGACATCCCTTTGAAGGGGGTGGTCACACACACGTATCTTCCGATCAGGGGTGGGCTGCTCAGGTGGAACGGGGACGTGGGCTCGCCCGGTGTCTTTGAGGGCTAGCGGAGTCCAGCCCAATTATACCTCTGCACCTGGGCATGTCCATGCGTGATTTTGCTACCTGCCCAGGTGCAGTAGCAGAATTGCGCTGGTCTCCGCTAGCACCTGCATGTCATAGAAACATAGAAGATTGATGGCAGAAAAAGACCTCTGGTCCATCTAGTCTGCCCTTATGCTATTTCCTGTATTTTATCTTAGGATGGATATATGTTTATCACAGGCATGTTTCAATTCAGTTACTGTGGATTAACCAACCACGTCTGCTGGAAGTTTGTTCCAAGGATCTACTACTTTTTCAGTAAAATAATATTTTCTCATGTTGCTTTTGATCTTTCCCCCAACTAACCTCAGACTGTGTCCCCTTGAGGTCCATGTGTGATTTCGCTACCTGCCCAGGTGCAGTAGCGTAATTGCGCTGGACTCCACTAGCACTCAGAGCCACGGGCGTGAGCACACGTCCCCGTTCCACCTTAGCAGCCCACCTCTGCCTCCGATGCTGGTAGAGGAAAATAGCCTGTGGATCACTAAGGCCTGGAATTGGACTGGATCCAGATGAGCAGCTTCTCTATGAGGCAGGGATTTAATATAAATCTGATTGCTGTCATCTAATTCTCTATAGACTCTGGGTTTGCATCTGTCCAAGTGACGGAAAGGGAAGTAAATCTGTGCCCCAAAATAGACCATCCAAGAGCCTGGGATAAGGCTGGTGAGACATGATAGAATGGCTAACAGGCCTTGACAGAGCAAAGAGCGAAACTATTACTAGATGAACTATTGCGGAAAGCTTTCCTTAGGTCAGGGAAGGGGGCAATGTGAAACAGAGGCTCGGAGTAACCTCCTTTGATTACATGGCAAGATATGAATTATCTGGAGGGTAGTTTTCAACTGGGTGGACGTCAACTCCCAGAATCATGCCGGGAGAGGGGGGTTCTGGGAATTCAATCCTGGGCCTAGAAAGTTTAGAACTAAGACGCCTTAAACAAGATCTAAGTATTGCCCACAAGATCATATGCTGCAATGTCCTGCCTGTCGGCAACTACTTCAGCTTCAACCACAACAACACAAGAGCACACAACAGATTTAAACTTAATATTAACCGCTCCAAACTTGACTGTAAAAAATATGACTTCAGTAACCGAGTTGTCGAAGCGTGGAACTCATTACCGGACTCCATAGTGTCATCCCCAAACCCCCAACACTTTACCCTTAGATTATCTACCGTTGACCTATCCAGATTCTTAAGAGGTCAGTAAGGGGCGAGTACAAGTGCACTAGAGTGCCTTCCGTCCCCTGTCCTGTTGCTCTCCTATATCTCCTATACCTTTCTTCTATTCCTATATCTCTTCTTCTATTCTTTCATTGATATGTTCTATTACTATACCTTCTTTTCTATTATTTCTTAGATATATTTTACTATGAGTATCTCCTCTATAACCTTCATCATGTATTTTATTATGTGTATATAGATATATACCCACTAAAACCCTCATTGTGTATTGGACAAAATAAATAAATAAATAAAATAAATAAATACCCATCTTAAAGTGGCCACGGTTGAGAAACATTGGAGAATTTCTTTGAGAAATCTCCATGTTTCTGCTTCATTGTTTTACCAGTAGCAGAGATCTTTCCACAAAGGGAGGTTCTTGTTTCTTAAGTTTTTCTAAACTTTCAGGACTTGTTAAGGAAGTTCTCCCAATGTGCCTTGTGATCCTGCCTTGGGGGCGAGCGCATGTCCCTGTTCCCCCTTAGCAGCCCACCTCTGGCAGGAATCCTCAGACCGTCCGAGACAAACGGTTACCTTGAACGTTTCCCCTCCCCTCCCTCTTCAATAGGGTTTAGCCTCCAGCTTCCCTCACCAGCTATGTTCCTCAGCACCCTCCCTGATATACCGGGTGCAATATTCCAGATCTCTACACTCTTTCCAGTTTGATTTGAGCTGATCTAGCAGCTGGAGAGGGCCGAGGAGGCCTCAGCCGTGTTCTGTCGGGCTCTCTGGTAGAATCCTCCCAAAAATTCACAGGTACAAATTTCAGACACACACACGTTTGAAAATTCAAAACAATGTTCTTTATAATGAAAATTCACTTAAACTAAGCCCTGTGATACTTAGCTTGCAGCTGTGAGGAAATTCACAGTCCTTCTTTCACAAAGTGAAACACACTTTGCTCTGGTTTAGTTTCAAAGCGGGGAAAAATCAGCACACAAATAGTCAAAGTCAGTAAAGCAGTCACGAAACACAACGGTCAGATAATCCTCCACAATGGCCAAACCCATAGCAGCCTCACTAATTACCACAGCCCCACCCAACCACAGGTGGCCTCATTTTCTTTGATAATAATCTCTCAGTTGTTGTTGCCTATGCATCGCTCTCCGCATGCGTGGCTGTATCATTAACTCTTGTTCTGAATCCAAGGAGGAGCTAGATAATTGATCTCCTTCTGAGCTGTCTGCCACACTCTCCTCCTCCCTGTCACTCATGTCTTCTTGGTCAGAGGAGCCTTCATCAGCAGATTCCACCGGGGGCAAAACAGGCCTGCAGCATGTGGATGTCTCCCCCACATCCACAGTCCTTGGGGCAGGAGCTGGGCCAGAGCTAACCACAACAAACCGAAGGGCCAGAGCAGCCCTCGGACGCCACTGCGAGGGGAAAGGTGCAGAGCCCTGACAGTTTTGGTGAAGAGTGAGATGTAAACCTTCAGAAGAAGAAGAAGTCCCACGAGCTTTTGCCTCTGGGAGGCCTCTCGGTGGCGGCTCTGCTTCCCTCGCCGTGCCGTCTGGAAGGGCTGCTCCTTTGTCTCGATTCAGGGGCCTTTGTGTGGCTCAGAGCGCCGAGCATTACTATGGAAACCCAGGATAAATGGCCGCTGCGTCTCCTCGACAATGCTCCAGTGCTCTCTCAACGCCAGAGGCATCGCTCTCTGGATGAGTGGCTGAGCTGAAGCATATGGCCATTTTCAGCCTAAGCAAGTTGTGGGGCCGAGGTCGTCCAGGGGGCTCCCATTTCTGGAGAGAGGAGGCTGCAAACACAGACCCTAATCTGCTCCAACTGAGCAATTGGATGGCTGGAGGGGCTTCTGTGGGCGAGGACAGGGACACAGTTTGTTTGATTCTCCTTATACTCAGGGCGGCTTACAACATTTTAATGCATAACAATGGGAGAAATCAAAATTAAGTAAAACAACACTATAAAACATCTTGGCTTGGAGAAGTTGATATGCCCCTTAGCTAATACGAGTTATGTATGGTTTTGTTTGGGTTGTCTGATGAATTTTTTTATGATAAGGGTTTTTATCTGTTTTTAATATTGGATTTGTATATTGTTTTTTGTGTTGTGAGCAGCCCTGAGTCTTCGGGCAGGGGCGACATACAAATCTAATAAATTATTATTATTATTATTATTATTATTATAAATTATTATTATCACTATAAAAAAAAACCTTAACTTAAAACATCTCACAAAACAACTCTGTCAAATCTCCAACAGTCAAACAATAATGGAGGCTGGCACAAAGCCATCAAGTTCAACAACCCCAGGCCTGCTGGCATGGATGTATTTTTAAACTCTTCCGGAAGCCCGGGAGAGTGGAAATAGTATGGATCTCCGGTGGGAGTTAATTCCAGAGGGTAGGGGCAGCCACAGAGAAGCCCCTTCCCCTAGGGCCTGCCAGCTGGCGTTATCTGACTGGCAGGACCTGGAGAAGGCCCACCCTGTGGGCCCTAACCGGTCGATGGGATAGATGAGGAAAGAGACGGACCCGTAGGTAATCAGGTCCTAAGCCATGTAGGGCTTTAATGGTCAACACCAACACTTTGAATTGCATTCGGGGTGATGGCGAAACATGGACATATCTGGGAAGGCCCATGACAGCTCACACGCCTGCATTTTGGATCAATTGCAGTCTCCGAACGTTCTTCAGAGGTAGCCCCATGTAGAGAGCATTGCAGTAGTCTAAAAGGTTATGTGGGTATGAGCAATCGGCAGGAGAGCCTCCCTATCCAGATAAGGCTGCACCAGGCGAACCTGTACAAGCGTCCCCCTCGCCACAGCTGAAAGGTGATGTTCCAATGACAGTTGGGGCCTGGGGAAGTGTGGATGCCCTGCATTCAAGTTGATGATAGAGCCTCCAGAAGGCTCAAAAGGGGGAAAGCAGAGGAGGAGGAGGAGAGTTTACAGGCCAATTGTCAAAGCTGACTCGGGTGATTGGTTGGTAAACTCCTAGCATGGGGGCAGGCTAAAGAATGCGTTGAGAGCCTTCTGCCACTAGAAAGGAGATACTCACCAAGACCAAATTTTCAGAGCTACCAGTCAGTGCAGATTTTTTCCCCAAGAGAATAATTGGTGTGTGGGCTGCCTGGGGATGAAAATGGGTTTTTATTGGATTCACTTCCAGAAGAGGTCGTGACTCGTGACAGCTGTCAGCCTGGATAGCTTCAAGGCAGGATTAGACAGATTCAGGGATGCCAAGTGTATCGGTGGTTATTGAAATGGATGTCCAAGTGTCGCCTCTATGTTGGTTGAGGCAGGCAGGATTCGCTTGGGTACCATTTGTTGGGGATCCCCATGGACAATTGGTGGGCCACTGTGGGACACAGTGAATTCTGGACTCGATGGGCTTCGGCCTGATTCAGCAGGGCTCTTCTTAGGTTCTTATGTTCTTACCTTTGTGGGTTTTCATGGGAAAACCTCAGAGCTGATTTTGCTTTTGCTGTGCCTAAATGGATCTTTTGATAAAGTTTTACTCTTTGTGGTTTATTTATTTATTAATTGGATTCATATGCCGCCCCTCTCTGAGGACTCAGGGCAGCTCACAACATATCAAAGCAATAAACAATATACATATCTGAAAAATCCAATTAATATAACTAAAAAACTTTAAAAACTCTAATAACATTTAAAATCATTCATTCCCAGTTCCTACATACCAGGAGTTTCTTTTCTTGGATGTGCCAAATGGGGTGGTTGACACCAATCAGCTTGACATCCAAACCTGGAAAAAACTGGAATGCCCAGAGCAGGAGAGGACCGGCCTGAGGCTGAAGTCGGGCAGGTGCTGAGAGGGCAGCTTCCTTTGCGGCCCAAGCTGTGGGAGCTGTGTGGTGTCGAGGCTGCCCCGTGGCCGGGCCCGGCAGCTTGCCTAGAACAAGGGGGTATTGTGGGGCAGCCCTGGGCCTCTTGTGAAGGGGCTCTGTTCGGAGCCTTGGGTTGCTTCCCTCAGCCTGGAGACGTCTCTGGGTCACGGCAAGGACATTTCTGGGGGGAGGCAGGGCAGAAGCCACCCCAGAGCCCAGCTGCGAGATGCCAGCCTTGCTCTGAATGCAGTGCCCATCTGGATGGCTTCAGAAGGAACGGCCTTCCCAGGACTCTTCCCAAACAGGCCCCGAGGAGCAGAGCACCTGCTGGAAAGGGGCAGGAACACCCCCAGCCAGATGTGCACATCGCCTCCTATCAACCGGAACTGCCAAGAGCCTCCGTCGCAGCCGTATTCCAGGCCGCAGCAAGGCATTCTGCCGAACTGTGTACAAGCGAATCCGGCAAAAAACCCTTTGAAAATCTTCCAGATCCATCAGGTGTTCTGCCTGACTGGGCTCAGGCAATGCGTAACAGTCCAAGAAAAAGAAATCAAACACACATGTGCTCTTCTAATCAGCAAACGTGTATTAAACAAACAAAAAAGGGTTACTCAAAACAGTCAGTGTCAGGAAACAATGATAGTGCAAGGCTTACTTCAGCCGCATACAAAAACACAGGAAAAAGCAAACAAAGACAACCTGCATGGAGCAGAAACGTTTCAGGAGTCCTTTGAATCTTTGGAGCAAACAGCAAGTCCCAGAGATTTCACCTCCCACGTGCCTAAAAAAACTGGGTTGAAATCCAAAAGAACGGAACAGAAACTTCAGAGCAGGAACCACAAAATAACACAGAGAAACAGCCACAGTTTATCTTGTGCCTCTGTTCCCTTTTATACCTTTAGCCCTCATTAAGGGAACCACACCCAGCCCTCAATATAAGAACCACACCCAGCCCAGGTGCTACTCTGATGACCTGTAATAATCCTTCAATTGATCCCTCCTTTGCATAGCACTTTGGCTACGCATGTCTATGAATTGGTCTGCAGAGGAATCCAAGGACGAAAGACTGTCTGAGGGACTGCATGCCAAATCCCCTGGGCTGTCTGCTGAGTCCTGCGAACCAGTGGCCTCATCCTCCTGGCTGTCTGCCACGTCTTCCTGGCTGTCAGCCAGGCTTTCGCACTCACTTTGTGCCGCATCTCTCCCATCTGTGGGAGCAACGGCTGGCCCAGGCCCAAACACAACATCAGGCGTCTGGGGGTGGAGCCAACTATCGGTTCCGCCTCCCTGCAGGGAAGGATTGGAGCCTTAAAATCAAGCCGCAGCAGAAAATGATCTGACCATGACAAAGGCAAGATATCTAAGCCCCTTAATTTCAGATCATTACTCAACTGCTCTGAGAAGAATATCATATCGGGAGTGTACAACCCCCCCCCCCCTCGTGAGTTGGACCCTGAATTACTTGGGTCAGGTCCATGCTTGCCATGGTGGCCATGAACTCCTGCGCCAACCCAGAGGATTCGCTGAGAGACGGCACACTGAAGTCCCCCAAGACAATGAGTCTTGGGAACTCTACCCCCAACCCAGCTATCTCCTCGAGTAATGCAGGCAGGGCTGTTGACATGCAGCTGGGAGGCAGGTACGTGAGCAACAAGCCCACCTGAACCCCTAGGTCCAACTTCACAAAGAGGGATTCACAACCTGCTATCGCAGGAGCAGCAAGCCTACGTAGGCTGATGGTCTTTTTGGCTATAATCGCCACTTTCCCCCCCTCTTCCCTGGGGTTGCGGCTGGTGCCACACCTGAAACCCAGCTGGACACAGCTGAATACCTCTCTCTGGGACCAGCCAGGTCTCAGTCACACATGCCAGGTTGGCCTCCTCATCCAGGAAGCTTTATCTATTTATCTTATCACCGGTTCAAGGTTGACTCAGCCTTCCATCCTTCCGAGGTGGGTAAAATGAGGACCCGGATTGTGGGGGCAATAGGCTGGCTCTGTTAAAAAGTGCTATTGCTAACATGATGTAAGCTGCCCTGAGTCTAAAGAGAAGGGCGGCATTAAAAAAAATCGAATAAATAAATAAATAAATAAATTTACCACTGACTTGGCATTAAGCAGCAGCAGCCTGAGCCCAGGGTCCAAATACATGTTATCATTGGTGCACAATTGTACAGTGATACCTTGTCTTACAAACTTAATTGGTTCCAGGATGAGGTTCTTAAGGTGAAAAGTTTGTAAGATGAAACAATGTTTTCCATAGGAATCAATGGAAAAACGATTAATGCGCGCAAGCCCAAAATTCACCCCTTTTGCCAGCCGAAGCGCCCGTTTTTGCGCTGCTGGGATTCCCCTGAGGCTCCCCTCCATGGGAAACCCCACCTCCGGACTTCCGTTGCCAGCGAAGCGCCTGTTTTTGCGCTGCTGGGATTCCCCTGCTGGGATTCCCCTGCAGCATCACAAAAATACGGAAGTCTGGAGGTGGGGTTTCCCATGGAGAGGAGCCTCAGGGGATTCCCAGCAGCACAAAAACGGGTGCTTCGCTGGCAACGGAAGTCCGGAGGCGGGGCATCCCAGTGGTGGCGGTGGGTTTGTAAGGTGAAAATAGTTTGTAAGAAGAGGCAAAAAAATCTTAAACCCCGGGTTTGTATCTCGAAAAGTTTGTATGACGAGGCCTTTGTAAGACGAGGTATCACTGTACTTCAAATTTTATTTTGCTTTGCCCCAACCCCATTAGACCTTTTGTCCATTTTGAATCTTTCTGATAACTGTAAATGGGAAATAATAATAATAATAATAATAATAATAATAATAATAATAAATAATTTATTGGATTTGTATGCCGCCCCTCTCCGCAGACTCGGACAGCTCTGTCCATCCATTATTAGTTCCTCTCTTGATTTCATCTTAAACTCCCTTGAATTCCCTTTTTGACTCAAGATTGTGAGCCATCAAAACATCCAGATTCTTTTTGTACCTGCTGCTGCTGCTGCTGCCCAGTATGGACTCTCTATCCCATGTTTGCACCTTGGATTTTGCTCTTTCAGTTGTTTCTCCTGACATTTGTCTCTCTGCTTGCTGCCTGTCCTCAAGATCTTTAACATCGATATAACGCGTTTCCCAGAATGCAGCATGTCGCCCCCCCTTTTTTTTTTAGCAAAGTAGAAACATTCGAAAACCACCAGAAAAATCATCCAGCGAAAAATGAATTTAATAATCTAATCAGGCAAATGCATTTGACTCAGCTGAGAAAAAAAATCCTTGAGGTTTTTACAAAGGTCAGGCATGGAGGATGCCTAATCAGTACATTGTGCGTCATGTGCTCTGAAAGTGGCTTCCTAGCTTTTTGTACATTTAGGACATTTAGTGTTTTATCAGGAGCTTTTTTTACGTCTTTGCAACAAGCCCAGCTGGAAAAAGGTTTTAGAAAGAGGCTTAGATGTTTCCTCTGCAAAAGGTTGATACCGTGTGCTAAAAAAGGGGGTTTGGTTCGTATTGAAAGAAGAGGAAGGGATGTTTGCACCATGTTAATTTAATTAAAGGAAACTGCAGATTAGCTAGTTGTAATGGCTTGGATTTTCTTTCAAATGGAAATGGGGCTCCCATACTGTGGTTTGTCATTTTGGGGGTGGGCAGGGGGATTGTTGCTTAGGATAGCCAAGGAGAAGGTATGAGAGGGAGGAATTAATGTAAAGAAATCCAGCTCTCCAGAGACAGATGAACTCCTGCCTAGGATACTGAAGGAACTAGCAGAGGTGACCTCTGTCTGTAATCTTTCATCGTACTTTGGAGGGCTGGTGGGGTCCCAAAAGGCAGGAGGATAGCAGTCCAAGGCTTTATAGAAACATAGAAACATAGAAGGTTGATGGCAGAAAAAGACCTCATGGTCCATCTAGTCTGCCCTTATACCATTTCCTGTATTTTATCTTAGGATGGATATATGTTTATCCCAGGCATGTTTAAATTCAGTTACTGTGGATTTACCAACCACATCTGCTGGAAGTTTGTTCCAAGCATCTACAACTCTTTCATTCAAATAATATTTTCTCACGTTGCTTTGGACCTTTTTTATTATTATTATTATTATTATTATTATTATTATTATTATTATTAATTGGATTTGTATGCCGCCCCTCTCCGGAGACTCGGGGTGGCTAACAGCAATAATAAAACAGCATATGATAGCAATCCAATACTAAAAACCCTTATTATAAAACCAAACATACGTACAGACATACCATGCATAAAATTGTAGATGCCTAGGGGGAAAGAGTATCTCAATTCCCCCATGCCTGGCGGCAGAGGTGGGTTTTGAGCAGCTTACGAAAGGCAAGGAGGGTGGAGGCAATTCTAATCTCTTGGGGGAGTTGGTTCCAGAGGGCTGGGGCCGCCACAGAGGAGGCTCTTCCCCTGGGTCCCGCCAAGCGACATTGTTTAGTTGACGGGACCCGGAGAAGACCCACTCTGTGGGACCTAACTGGTCACTGGGATTCGTGCAGCAGAAGGCGGTCCCGGAGATAATCTGGTCCAGTGCCATGAAGGGCTTTATAGGTCATAACCAACACTTTGAATTGTGACCGGAAACTGATCGGCAACCAATGCAGACTGCGGAGTGTTGGTGTAACATGGGCATATTTGGCAAAGCCCATAATTGCTCTCGCAGCTGCATTCTGCACGATCTGAAGTTTCCACCAACTAACCTCAGATTGTGCCCCCTTGTTCTTGTGTTCACTTTCCTATTAAAAACACTTCCCTCCTGAACCTTATTTTACCCTTTAACATGCTTAAATGTTTTGATCATGTCCCCCCCTTTCCCTTCTGTCCTCCAGAATATACAGATGGAGTTCATGAAGTCTTTCCTGATAAGTTTTATGCTTAAGGCGTTCCACCTTTTTTGTAACCCGTCTTTGGACCCGTTCAATTTTATCCATCTCTTTTTGTAGGTGAGGTCTCCAGAACTGGACACAGTATTCCAAATGGGGCCTCACCAGCGCTCTATACAGCGGGATCACAATCTCCCTCTTCCTGCTTGTTATACCTCTAGCTATGTATAAATTGGCTCACGTAGGGCTTTCATTCTGGTTGGCTCACGTTGGTTTCTTCTGTTCCTGGAGAGAGTGCGAGTACTCTGGGAAGTGGAAGGTTTGCACTTGTCAAGTGCCAAAGCCCAGGTCCACATGTGAAGGTCCCATTAAATTGATTTATTGCTAGAAGCTTGTGCACAGGAATCTTCTTAACTAGCCCGTAATTCCAGGAAGGTTTATTTATTTATTTATTATTTATTTATTAGATTTGTATGCTGCCCCTCTCTGAAGACTCTGGTCGGCTCACAACAACAATACAATATACAGAGTACAAATCCAATAAAAATTAAAAAAATTTTTAAAACCCTTAGATATTAAAAACAATCATTACTGCACAATCAAACCATTCTCATGTATTACAGTCAGGAAAATAGGTGGTGGTGCGGGGGAAGAGATAGTTATTCCCCCCATGCCTGGCGACATAGATAGGTCTTCAACATATTGCCAAAGGCGGGAAGAGTAGGGGCAATTCGAATCTCCAGGGGGGAGTTGGTTCCAGAGGGCCGGGGCCGCCACAGAGAAGGCTCTTCCCCTGGGTCCCGCCAGACGGTATTGTTTAGTCGACGGGACCCGGAGAAGGCCAACTCTGTGGGACCTGATTGGCCGCTGGGATTCATGCGGCAGAAGGTGGTTCCGGAGGTATTCTGGTCCGATGCCATGTAGGACTTTATAGGCCTTATATGGGCTTAGTCCGCTTCTGGCTCCGTAGGGATTCTGGCTGAGTCCTCTTTCCACTCCACCTCCAGGTCTGCCGTTCTCTCCCACTCCCCAACCAACGATGGCAGCTGAGACGGTTGTTGTTTTTTTAAAATATATTTTTATTGGTTTTGCACATAAGGTTACATAAAACAAACATAAAACAGTGCACAGTGCATGTGCCCATCACCCGACTGACAATAACCATCACCATCACCACCAATTGCGGGGGGTTCAAATATTTACTAGATTATGTTCTTTCTTCCCCCCCCCCTTAGCTCTAATTTGCATTTATTTACTATTCAAAGAGTGATTGGAGTTTATTTTTCACATTTTCGTCACAAATTCTACTCAACATATAATCTTTCACCTTATTCCATCGTACCATCAGCTTCTCCAATTTATTTTCATCAAACTTGTTTAATCTTATTTCCATGATTTCAAAATAGAGACAGTTGAGAAGGTCTTGCCGGTCTGCCAGGAGCAACGGTGGAGACTCACGGCAGTAGTAGGTGGCCCAAGAACCAGCCAAGTTTTGAAAGACTTTTGTCTGTAGCTGCTCTGCTTTTTTATCTTTCCTTCTGGGAAATTGTTTGATTGACAAGAAATGCAGCTCGGCGTTTTGCTTTCTGCATGTGACAAAATTCAGACCTGGTGCAATGTTTCAGTCCTGATATGGGAGCTGAGGCCTCCGGGGCAATTGGGAAGTGCTGTGAGGGTGGGTGGACTCACTTGATGTCTGAAGGAATGGATGGTAAGAGCCGAGGTGGTGCAATACAGGCCACTAAAGCTGACTGCTAGATCTGCAGGTCAACAGCTCAAGGCTGACTCAGCCTTCCATCTTTCCAATATGGGTCAAATGAAGACCCGGATTGTAGGGGCAATATGCTGGCTCTGTTAAAAAGTGTCATTGCTAACATGCTGCTATGCTTTTTGTTAAAAGAGCACAAATCCCAGCGATCGATTAGGTCCCACAGAGTTGGTCTTCTCCGGGTTCCGTCGACAAAACAATGTCCTCTGGCGGGACCCAGGGGAAGAGCCTTCTCTGTGGTGGCCCCGACCCTCTGGAATCAACTCCCCCCAGAGATCAGGACTGCCCCCGCCCTCTTTGCCTTTCGTAAACTCCTGAATACCCACCTATATCGCCAGGCATGGGAAATTGATATACCCCTCGGCTGTTCCACTTTATCTTTGATTTGTTTGGATTGCATGATTGTTTCTTAATAAGGGTTTTAAATATTGTTTTTAATATTGGATTTGTATTTTGTATTGTCTGTTGTGAGCCGCTCCGAGTCCCCGGAGAGGGGCGGCATACAAATCTAATTAATAATAATTCACTCAACACTGTCAGACTTTCTACTAAATCTGCACTTCTATTCTACTAGGTTTTCTCATCATTCCTATCACCCATTTCCTCCCATGTTGACTGTCTGACTGTAACTTGTTGCTTATATCCTAAGATTTTTATTAACATTGCTTCTTCGTTGCTTATTTGACCCCTATGACAATCATTAAGTGTCGTACCACATGATTCTTGACAAATGTATGTTTTATTTTATGTACGCTGAGAGCATCTGCACCAAGACAAATTCCTTGTGTGTCCAATCACACTTGGCCAATAAAATTCTATTCTATTCTATTCTATTCTTTTATTAATTATAATAACAACAACAACAACAACAATAATAATAATAGCCATAAGGTAAAGTTGGGCCCAGAAATAAGGTAAAGTTGGGCCCAGAAATTTACATTTATTTATTTATTATTATTATTATTATTATTATTATTATTATTCGCCATCACTGATCTATGGCCTAGCAGTGCTGAAGCCCTGTTTGGAGAGGATCTCCCCTCTCCTTGAGATGCAGACGTGTCAGTAAGGATTGAAGGAAATTAAAAACCAGGGCAGGAAGGAGAATGGCCATTTTTGGATCCATTTAATTAGCAGAGGATAAAATGGTCTGTTCCTTCCATTATAGTTCTGAGTCCTTCCAACTGCTGAAAGCATTTCCGCTGCATCCTGTCAAGTCAGCCTGTTCCTTTTATTGATGTAGCATCATAAACTCAAGATAGACGTCCCTTTCTTCTCCAGACTTAGGAGCGGATTGCTTTCCTTTCAACAAAGTGCTGAAATTGTTACCCTGACGTATTTTCACTATCCTTCTTAATTTTGAAAGATGCCTATGCGATAAAGACTGGGCAGGGGGCTGGGTGTATGGGGTGTTCGGGGAGGGGTGGCACCTCTGGTGTAGGAGCATGCCGTGTTCTTTTGTGGCAGCGCATTTTAGGGCAGCTTTTGGGGCAGCTCATTAACCTTTGATCCCCACTTGTCACTCAGCTCTCACCTGTAGCTCCCAGTAGCTGTAGTATGCGCAGCGGCTTCACCCCAGGCAACAGCTCCGGCAGGCTGGCCAAACCAGGTTGAGAGTAGTCGTTGGGTCATTCTCTTTCTTTTTTATAGATATAATTTTTTTTATTGATTTTAAAATATAAAGTATACAACGCACACAGCTCTTCTCCACACAGTGTGCGATTCCCCTGTGCGGTTCATGACTATGAGCAGTGGTCCCCAAACTACGGCCCGCGGGCCGCATGCGGCCCACTGAGGCCATTTATCTGGCCCGCGGGTGAGTGACAGGAGCACATCTAATTTTCCATGAATAAAATGTGGTATTTTGTTAGTAACTAATATCAATCATCAAAAAAGTTGCAAAAGTTTTTTTTCTAATTTTGTCATCCAGTTACATTCATTTTCTTTTAATTAAATTCCCTCCTCAAAAAAGTACACCAATTATATTTCTAACTTATTAACCATTATGCCAAAGTGCTTCCTTCTTTCTTTATACATTTTTCTATAAGCCAAGAAAACCTACAATCAGATGTTAACAAAAGAAAATTAAAAACAAAACATAAACATATATGAATTTCAGACTTCTTTCCCCCCCTCCTCTAAATAGTACATTCACATTTTGTTTTTTACTTTAAAATAAGGTAGGTGCATTGTGTGTAGGGATTTGTTCATAGGGGTTTTTTTATAGTCCGGCCCTCCAACAGTCCGAGGGACAGTGAACTGGCCCCCTGTGAAAAAAGTTTGGGGACCCCTGACTATGAGGATAGAGGCCATTACACAGGATGACTTTAAAAGAGACTTGCATAAATTCAGGGAGAACTATGAGTCTTAAGACTCCTAATTGGAGGGGGGGCGAGGGACAAGCCTTCATCTCCTGCCCGAGAGCCAACAGGGGCACCTGAGTCCCCTCTGTGAGGAACAGAATCATAGGGAGGCTGGACTGATGCATTTGGGCTCTCATGCGCATTTTCTAATTCTAATTGCACTGGACTTCCGCTAGTGCTCAGAGCCATGGGGGTGAGCACACATCACCGTTCCACCTTAGCAGCCCACCTCTGAGGTGAACGTAGGGCTTTTGGTGGTCCTGTTCCTCCACATTTCAGTGGCAGTGAAACGAGACAACCTTCAGGCATGTTCAGAGAGGAAGGACCAGTAATGGGCAGCCAAAATTTTTACTGCCACACCATGGGTGTGACTGGGTAGGAGTGGCTTGCCAGCCATGTGATCAGGTGGGAGTGGCTTGAACGATCATCATCGTTCACAACCGTACAATCTTACCAGTGTTGCTCGCTGGGGTGACAAATTGCTTCGTGTTTCCCGCGCTCTCCTTCCTGGGTCGCCCCTCCCCACCTTAGGCTTGGTAGCTAGGTGAACCGGTGCTGCCAGAAGCATAAATGCTGCCAGCGCCGCTTCCACCCACACCTTCTGCTTGCACCTCAGGTGGTAGCTGGTCACGTGAGGCTGGAGGGGAGCCAGGGAGGAGAGAGGGAAGCTCGTCCAAGGCCAGGAAGGAGGAAAGAGGAAAAAAGCAAGGAGCGCAGACGCAGCAGCAGCAGCAGCAGACACAAAAAGGAGAACTGAGCTGAGACCAATAATCCAGGAAGTGACAGCTGCCGATCAGCTGGAGTTGCACACACACCTTCATTTCTGCTGGTGGAACTGCTTTCCACCCCGTCCTGCCTACTGACCACCCCTGGGGAGGACTGCTTGGCCTGCCTCCTGTGTAGAGTTGCTGATTGCACCGCCCTCTTCTGATGGGCTGGAGGGGCATTCCTTCTTTCCCGGGGGTCCCTTCAGCCTGTTTGTGCAAAGAATTTCAAGGGCCCCTGCCGGGTGCAAGGCTCCGTGGGCTTCCTCAATCCAGCATCAGCCTTGGAGAAGGAGGGTTTCTTCCTATTGTGCAGGATCTTCTTCTGGGCGGACTCTGCCAGGAGATACAGTACTTGCCAATGGAGGAGGGATCCTGCAGAATCTCACTTCCTTCCACCAGAGTCCAGTAGGTCAGTTTGGGTTCCTGCTGCAATGCAGAGAGACAGAGGAGCAGCGTCTGCTGAGAGAAGAGCCTGTTGGGCCTCTGCAGGAGCTCAAGTCAGAGATTTGTGAGGAAAACACACTGGGGACACTTACACATGATGGTTTTTTACTCTCACTCTTGAGCTTCTATTTTAAAGAAATAAGAACATTAAACGGGCTCCCAGGAGCTTCTCATAGGAACATAAGAAGAGCCCTGATGAATCAGGCCAAAGCCCACCGAGTCCAGCATTCTGTGGCCCACAGTGATCCACCAATTGTCCATGGGGATCTTGAGCAGAAAGAGAAGGCAAAACCCTCCCTTTCCCTTGACCCCCAACAAATGGTACTCAAGGGAACCCTGCCTGCCTCAACCAACATAGAGGTGGCACACGGACATCCGTTTCAATAACCACTGATACACTCGGCATCCATGAATCTGTCTAATTCTGCCTTGAAGCTATCAAGGCTGACAGCTGTCACAACCTCTTTTGGAAGTGAATTCCATCAACCAATGACCCTCCGGGTGAAGAAATATTTCCCTTTATTTGTCCTCACCTATGAGCTTTAGGGAGTGCCCCCTCTTCCTAGTATTGTGTGATAGAGAAAAGAATTTTTCTCTATCCACCTTTTCTATCCCGTGCATGATTTTATACACTTCGATCAAATCGCCCCTTAAACGCCGTCTTTCAAGGCTGGAGAGACCAAGGCGTTGCAACCTGGTTTCCTAAGGCAGGGGGCCCCATTTCCTTGATCATTCTTGTTGCCCTTTTTTTGCACCTTTTCCAGTTCCATTCTATCCTTCTTGAGGTGCGGTGACCAGAACTGTACACAGGACTCCCAAGTGTGGTCTCACCATCAATTTCTCATTTGCTCTTTCGTCTCCCTCAAGATCTGGAACTCTTTACTTCTTCACTGCCAGCAATGGAGGATCCTGGGCCTGGTTGACCTGCTCTGACTGTTGATAGCAGGCCAGGAGTGGCCGTGAAGCAGCGGTCCCTGCCCTGCCAGTCGCTCTTGGCCTCGGGAACTGGAGATTGGCTCGTGCGAGGGGAACTCCTGGAAGGCCGGCTGCTGCGGCAGAAGCCCTTCTCCAAAATGCCAGAATGCACACGAGGAAGGACTCCTTCCACCACCTGCCAAAGGACTCGCTCTCCATTAAAATGTGGCTCTAGCAGCATAAAACCGAAGCATTCTTTGGTCCATTTTCGCCTCTGTTATTTGGAAGCAGATTTCAAATTGTGGGCCAAGGGATTCTTGCTCTCTGTTATTGTTATTGTGACAGCCTTTCCTTGAGGAACCAAAGCTGCTATCGTAGATGCTTGGAACAAACTTCCAGCAGACGTGGTTGGTAAATCCAGAGTCACTGAATTTAAACATGCGTGGGATAAACATAGATCCATCCTAAGATAAAATACAGGAAATAGTATCAGGGCAGACTGGATGGACCACGAGGTCTTTTTCTGCCGTCAATCTTCTATGGTGGCAGGTCTTAAGCATAAAAAGTATCAGGAAAGACTTAATGAACTCGTATAGTCTGGAGGACAGAAGGAAAAGGGGGGACATGATCGAAACATTTAAATATGTCAAAGGGTTAAATAAGGTTCAGGAGGGAAGTGTTTTTAATAGGAAAGTGAACACAAGAACAAGGGGACACAATCTGAAGCTAGTTGGGGGAAAGATCAAAAGCAACGTGAGAAAATATTATTTCACTGAAAGAGTAGTAGATCCTTGGAACAAACTTCCAGCAGACGTGGTAGATAAATCCACAGTAACTGAATTTAAACATGCCTGGGATAAACACATATCCATCCTAAGATAAAATACAGAAAATAGTATAAGGGCAGACTAGATGGACCAGGAGGTCTTTTTCTGCCGTCAGACTTCTATGTTTCTATGTTTCTATGTTGTTGTTGCTGGTGTGGCCACAATGGGCCATTCTGGTTCCCAAAACATCATGCATGTGGCCAAGTTGTCAGCTGTCCAAAAAGGGGACATTGGGTCAGCGGGAGGAAGAAGTGGCAGGATTGAAGGGAGCAGAGGCTTGGATAACCCCCACGGGAGAGGGGGCTTATATCAGTCCCCTTCCCTCCTCCCAGCACACCTTTGCAAATACCGCTCGCTTCCTCGGTGGGCAGGTTGGTTGGTTTGCTAAGCGCCCGTAAGATCTCGGCAACTGGTGATTATTTCTGTTCAAAATGTCAAGCGTTTCTGACAGCCTCTTTTGGAAAAAACCCATTTGTTGCCATGGCAAAAGCGAAGGACTTTTCTTCTGTGGCTCTGGGTGGCATCCTGAGGAAGCCTCCATGCCACCCTGGGCGTCAGGACATCTCTGCCCCCCTAACAAAGCTCCAAGGACTTGCCCTTGCCTCGCCTGGTCCTCGGGTTCATCTAGAGAGAGAAAGAGATAGCAAGGGAGGGAGAGAGAGGGAGAGGGGGGGGAGAAAGAGAGAGAACGCAAAAAAGAGAGAGGGAGAGAGAGGGGGGAGAGAGAAAGACAGAAAGAGAGAGAGAGAAAGAGGGGGGAAGGAGGGTGAGGGAAAGACATAGAGGGAGGGAAGGAGGGAGAGAGAAAGAGAGCAAAAAAGAGAGGAAGGAAGGGAGAAACAAAGAGGGATGGAGAGAGAGAGGGAAAGAAAGAGGAAGGAAGGAAGAGAGAGAAAGAGGGAGAGAGAGAAATAGAGTGAAAGGGAGGAAGAGAGAGATTTTTTTTGTCCAAACTTTTTTTAGCCTCCCCCCCCCGCTCAATGTTCCCCCAGGATTTTGTAAATGTGAATAATGTGCCGCGGCTCAAAAAAGGTTGGGAAACACTGATCTAGAAGTCAAGTGTAAATCACAGCTGCATCTTTTTTCACTGCTTTTTCTCTGCTGAACTAGCTTGCTCTTTCTCTATGGCGGGCACCATCTCCGTGTCAGTTGGCTTGCATGAAAGAGGTTGCAGTCAAGGAGCTCCAGGGCGCCTCCGGGACCGGAGCAAAAGTTAATGGGCTCCTGGGAGGCTGCCGATGGGGCTCAGGCAGAGGTGGGCTGCTAAGGTGGAACTGTGACGTGTGCTCACACCTGCGGCTCTGAGGGCTAGCAGAGTCCAGCGCAATTCTGCTACTGCCTGTGGCGCCCTTGTGTGTCCACACGCAATTTCGCTCCCTGACCAGGTCCAGTAGCATAATTGCGCTGGACTCCGCTAGCACTCAGTGTTGGTGATGACCTATAAAGCCCTACATGGCATCGGACCAGATTACTTACGGGACCGACTTCTGCCGCATAAATCGTGGTATAGGCTATTCATGAAATTCGAACCCGTGAAAATCGAGGGAACTCTGTAATGGGTTTTAGCCATAGTTTTAATTATGAGATTTGTATTTATATTGTGTTATTGTAGTTGTGAGCCATCCCGAGTCTTCAGAGAGGGGCGGCATACAAGTCTAATAAATAATAATAATAATAATAGTAATAATAACAACAACAACAACAATAACAATAATAACAATAATAATAATATATAAATATATTATAATATAATAATGCCGCACGAATCCCAACAACCGATTAGGTCCCACAGAGTTGGCCTTCTTCTGGTCCCGTCGACCAGACAATGTCGTTTGGCGGGGCCTAGGGGAAGAGCCTTCTCTGTGGCTGCCCCGGCCCTCTGGAATCAGCTCCCTCCAGAGATCCAAACTGCCCCCATCCACCTCGCCTTCCGCAAGAGCCTTAAGACATATATATATATATAGCCAAGCATGGGGCAATTAGCATATGCTCCCCCTTCTGACCATTAAAAGTTATGTGTGGTTTGATTGTTAATATTAATTGTTTGATTGTGTAATATTGATTGTTTTTTAAGATAATGGGTTTTAGTCATAGTTTTAATTATTAGATTTGTTTTTTATTTTAAAAAATAGTTTATTGGTACACAATAAAGGAAGGTGTTATATTCTACATAGTTTGAAACGTATCAAAAATCAAAACAACAATTGTATATCTTTAAGTAATACACATAGTATAAAGTAAATAAATGAAGTAATGGGAGCAATAAAGGGAAAGGGGTTTGTAAGAAAGAGGGAAAAGATGAATGGGGAAGGGGGAAAGAGATGTCTGCTACCTGGCAGACGTTTTGGAGGTATACGACTTTATAATTTGGTTGTATGGTTGGTGTATATGGTAAAGGGTAATAGATCAGATGCAAAATTGTAGTAGTAAGTTTTGGTGTTTGTGTGAGAATATAGATGTTTTTGTAATGCAAAGTACATTAAAAAATTATGTTGTAAAAGTCTATGTTTACATTTCAGTTGTTTGTGATGGTTATTTAATTTTACTCTTGTTGTTTGTTTTTCAATTGAATGTTAGGAGGCGACCGGAGTTTCTCGTCTTTGGAAAAGATTGTTAAGTATTTTTTTTTGTTAACCATAGAAACATAGAAACATAGAAGACTGACGGCAGAAAAAGACCTCATGGTCCATCTAGTCTGCCCTTATACTATTTCCTGTATTTCATCTTACAATGGATATAACCATTGCTACCATTTCTTATTCCTTATTCTTATTTCTTATCTAATTATTAGATTTGTATCTATATTGCTTTTATTGTTGTGAGCCGTGCCAAGTCTCCAGAGAGGGGCGGCATACAACTCTTATAAATTATTATTATTATTATTATTATTATTATTATCATCATCATCATCATCATCACTCAGAGCCATGGGGGAGAGCACACGTCACAGTTCCACCCTAACAGCCCACCTCTGTCTGGGCCATGGCCTGTTAATAGGCTATGAGCTATTTTCAACTGGACTGTGGAAATGGCAGGGGTGCACACCCTCATTTTTAAAAATTAATATTTTTATTGATTTTTATAATATAAAACACACACACAACATATAACATGTGCTCAGTGATCCCACCACCAGACAATCAATCATACCCCACCACCAGCTGGGCGTATTTCTTGTATAAATCATTTAAACCCAAGAGTGAAATATTTCTTTACATATTATAGAGTGATTCCAACTTGCTTCTTATAGCTTGGTCTCGGACCCTACTTGCCATATATCGTCTTACCTTGTCCCATCGCCCCATCAGCTGTTGCAAATCAGTTTCATTAATCGAATTCATCCTTTTATCCATAATTTCGAATTGAATGTGGTCCACCATATACCTATACCAATTTTGCATTGTCCATTTTGTCGCGTCTTTCCACCCCAAGACTATTACCGCCTGAGCGCTTTCTATCGCTGCTTGTTTTATTTCTCTGTATTCTCCCATCTCATTATTTTTTATTAATACAGTATTCCCTCAATTTTCGAGGGGGATGCGTTCCGAGACTGCCCGCGAAAGTCGAATTTCGGTGAAGTAGAGATGCGAAAGTAAATACACTATTTTTGGCTATGAACAGTATCACAAGCCTTCCTGTAACACTTTAAACCCCTAAACTGCAATTTCTCATTCCCTTAGCAACCATTTAGATTATTACTCACCATGTTTATTTATTAAAGTTTATTTAAAATTTTTTTTATTAAAGTCGGATGAAAGTTTGGCGATGACATATGAGGTCATCGGGCGGGAGAAAACCGTGGTATAGGGAAAAAACCCGCAAAGTATTTTTTAATTAATATTTTTGAAAAACCGTGGTATAGCCGTTTCGTGAAGTTCAAACCCGCGAAAATCAAGGGACCACTGTACTGCCACATGCACTCCATTTGGGGAGTAGCGGGCGCGTTGCATTCCATTCATGCAAATAGAGCTGGGCATGTCCGTGTGTTTGCCGACCGCACGCGTGGAACCATCCCTTCTCCCCTTCCCACCAGTCCTCCGCAAAGCTGGAAAGGTTGGGGAACTCTGATGTAGGAAAAAAAAAGTAGGAGTAAGGAGGCCTGGGTTCGAATTCCCCCTTGGGCACCCAAACTACCTGGGGGCGTCTGACCACTCTCTCCAAATCAGCATCGAGTGGCCACAAAGCAGGTCATCCCATCATTGGCTTGGCTGCGTGAACTAGACAAGGGCCACCCAAAATCTAACACAACCTCCGCCTGTGTAGAATACAGGCTAAGGATTTCTTTTTCGACCTGAGGCTGAAAGAGAGAGTGCACAATAAACTCTTTCTTGTATCCATGCATTAAAAACACATGTTTGTGTCATTCCACATGGTTTTGTGGTAAGCATCAGGGTAAAAATGATCCACATCATGGTATAAATTCCATTACTAAAGAAAACAAATGATAAACAAACTACAGAAAGAAGAGGCAGATGAGGAATGTGCAAAACACTTAAGTCCATATTATTTTTATCAGTTAAACTACGGCAGCTTTTAAACTGTTGAAAATATTAAATATACTCTCTGTATTTTTATTTGAATTAGACACTAAGCTCTACCGTATGTTGATTAATATTTCCAAACACAATGACACCCAAATAATTTTATTATTACAAAGATTACAAACTTTTCTTTAATCATTGTTTAGTTGATCAAAATCATTGATTATATAATGTTTTGGGTTTTCTCCTGAAGAATATTACTTTGTGGCAAATATGACACACTAACACAAAACTTTAAAACAATAAACAAATACAAGATAAAGACACATGGAAAAACTTTTATAACTGGGTCGAAAACCGAAAAAAAGAATAGCTGTACATAATGTTAAAATAAATTGAAGTAAAAGAAATTATAAAAATAGTCCAAATATAGATGAACAATACTCTACTTATTTGCCAACAAACTCTTTTTACTTCTATTATTATTATTTCCATACATGTATAATTACGCTGATATGAATGACCGTGAATCTATAATGAGATAAGCTGTAAAGAATCGGCAGGGGAGGGGGAGGGAAGGGGATATATGTTGTACTGTCTTACAACAGACAGCTTACAATTGTATTTACAAATTGACAATACAATGATCTGTTTTTGTGTTTTTAATATGTATATAACCCAATAAAAATTATTTTTAAAAAATGATCCACATCAATGGCACAGGCCATCTAAAATTAAATTGGCAAACGTCAATTGTAAATAAAGGGCTTTCCCAAGGCTAGTCTGCATTCATTGCAGAGAAATTGAGCAGTTTAACTGAATGTACAATTTACACCAGGCGGTACAGCCGCCAAGATTCCTGGGGTGCAAAGGAAGATGGCCCCCTGCCCCAAAAGTTAATGCCGCCTGAAGCCAGGGAAGGAGAGAAGGCACGAAAGGTACTCTGGGCCAGATGGTTTGCCTGGCTCATCTTAAAATGCATCATTAGTCCCCAGGCCCCGGCAGGGATCCTGTATCGACACAAGCGTTGGACATTTGCAACAAAAGGAAACAGCACAAAAATAGACCGCAAATGAATGCTTGAACAAGCCAGGGTTATCAATAGTTAATCAAGCCTACGTATGTGTTTCTGTAAGAGTGTGTGCAGCTGGGGAGGAATCAATGGCTGGCAAACCAGCAGGAGTCTCCTTTAGGGTTCCTTAGAGCAGTGTTTCCCAACCTTCTATGTTTCTATGTATGGCGCCCAATCCTAAAGGACGCAGGGCGGCTATCGTCACTATCGTGTTGGTTATGACCTATAAAGCCCTTCATGGCATCGGACCAGAATATCTCCCAGACCGCCTTCTGCTGCACGAATCCCAGCGACCGATTAGGTCCCACAGAGTGGGTCTTCTCCGGGTCCCATCAACTAAACAATGTCGGTTGGCGGGCCCCAGGGGAGGAGCCTTCTCTATGGCGGCCCCGACTCTCTGGAACCAGCTCCCCCCGAGATTAGAACTGCCCCTACCCTCCTTGCCTTTCGTAAACTCCTCAAAACCCACCTTTGTCGTCAGGCATGGGGGAATTGATCTCCTCCGGGCCTATATAATTTATGTATGGTATGTCTGTAGGTATGTCTGCTTAAAAATGGGGCTTTTTAACTGTTTTAAATTTTAAATTGTAAATTATTAGATTTGTCAGGAACTGTTTTATTGTGTTGTGAGCCGCCCCGGGTCTACGGAAAGGGGCGGCATACAAATCTAATAAATAAATAAATAAATAAATAAACCTTGGCAACTTGAAGATATCTGGACTTCAACTCCCAGAATTCCCCAGCCAGCATTCGCTTGCTGGGGAATTCTGGGACTTGAAGTCCAGATATCTTCAAGTTGCCAAGTTTGGGAAACACTGCCTTTAGAGCAGCGGCCCCCAACCTTCTGGGCACCAGGGACCGGTTCCACGGAGGGAGGTTTATCCGTGTATCGGAGGGGATGTGGTTTTGTGGACTGCATCCCACAGATGAGGCTCCACTTGTTTGCGCGTCCAGGTTTCTTGGGCTGGTCCACAGACCAGGGATTGGGGATCCCTGACTTAGTAAACTCACTGAAGAGACAGTAAAGACTCTGGATAAATGGAAGGCCTCAACCTTTAACCCCAGGAATCCCTCCCCACTCACCCCCGGAGAGTTCATTCGCAGTAGCCAGAACTGTCTGATGAAATTTGTGCCTTTCCTCTTTGTGGATGAACGTCCATTCATGTGTGTTTGCATGGCTACAAGGGAGGCCTTCAGCTCTCTCAGGGCAGAGGTGGGCTCTACCCACCGAGCAGCCAGGTGAAAGGCAGGCAGGTGATCCTTCAAGGCGAGCCATCTATTCCATCGGGCTCTGCCTCCGTTGTGCAGGCTCCCGCTTAGAAAGGGCTGCCTTTGTCATCTGTATTGAATGCTTTGGTTATGTAAACTCAGCTGCTGACTGACAACAGCAGATGGGAATGTTTCCCTTATGGCCTTGTTTGATTTCTTCAGAGAAGTCTCCGTCTTGCCAAGGTGGCTGCTCACGGCAGAGCAGAAGCAACAAAGCCCAGGCAGGTCCCCAGAGGTGGGCTGCTAAGGTGGGACGGTGATGTGTGCTTGCCCCCGTGGCTCTGAGTGCTAGGGGAGTCCAGCGCAATTCTGCCACTGCACCTGGGCAGGTAGCGAAATCATGCAGCTGCGAGAGCAATCATGGGCTTTCCCAAATATGCCCATATTACACCAACACTCCGCAGTCTGCATTGGTTGCCGATCACTTTCCGGTCACAATTCAAAGTGTTGGTTATGACCTATAAAGCCCTTCATGGCACCGGACCAGATTATCTCAGGGACCGCCTTCTGCTGCACGAATCCCAGCGACCAGTTAGGTCCCACAGAATGGATCTTCTCCGGGTCCCGTCAACCAAACAATGTCGCTTGGCGGGACCCAGGGGAAGAGCCTTCTCTGTGGTGGCCCCGGCCCTCTGGAACCAACTCCCCCCAAAGATTAGAATCGCCCCCACCCTCCTTGCCTTCTGTAAGCTTCTTAAAACCCACCTCTGAGATCCTCTTTCCCCCTAGGCCTTTACAATTCTATGCATGGTATGTATGTATGTATGTATGTATGTATGTATGTATGTTTGGTTTTTTATATTAAGGGGTTTTTAATCGTTCTTAGTATTGAATTACTATTGTACACTGTTTTATTGTTGCTGTTAGCCGCCCCGAGTCTCCGGAGAGTGGCGGCATACAAATCCAATAAATGAATGAATGAATGAATGAATGAATGAATGAATGTATGTATGTATGTGTGTATGTATGTATGTATGGCAGGTAGCAAAATCGCACAGGCGCCCCTGCATGGTTCTGAGTGCTAACAGAGTCCAGCACAATTCTGTCACTGCACCTGGGCAGGTAGCGAAATCATGCACGGACATGCAGGGGCGCCTGTGGCTCTGAGTGCTAACGCTGTCTAGAGTAATTCTGCTACTGCACCTGAGCAGCCATGGGCACACCTGCGTGTTCACGTGCGATTTTGCTACCTCCCCAATTCTGCAGTAGCAGAATTGTGCTGCACTCCACTAGCCCTCAGAGCTACAGGGGCGAGCACACGTCACCACCTTAGTAGCCCACCTCTGCCTCAGGGAGACCTTTGCCCCTTTGGCATCTAGGAGGGCTTTGGGCCCCTTGCATCCTTGCAAGCCTTTGGGAATGCTGTTCAGTCTTCCTTGGCCAGGGCTTCCAAGAGATCTACCGGGTAATTATCTCATCTTCACCAGGGGGTCCTTTTTGAATGGCAGCTGGAAGAGGCCTTCTACTGCCAGAACATTCATTCTGAGCCAGTGACGATTAGCCGCCCTGCGTCCTTCTGGATTGGGCGCCATACATAGAAACATAGAAGATTTACGGCAGAAAAAGACCTCCTGGTCCATCTAGTCTGCCCTTATACTATTTCCTGCATTTAATCTTAGGGTGGATCTATGTTTATCTGAGGCATGTTTAAATTCAGTTCCTGTGGATTTACCAACCATGCCTGCTGTGGTTGGTAAATCTCGCTACCTGCCCAGGTGCTGGACTCTGCTAGCACTCAGAACCACGGAGGCGAGCACACGTCACCGTTCCACCTTAGCAGCCTACCTCTGCAGGTCCCATCCTGTGTTCCTCTGCTTTGCTTGCCTTCTGTCCTTTGGGCAGTGCGACTGGACACAAACATTGCTGGTTTCTGGACAAGATCTGTTTCATTTGTACGTGTTTTAATCTTGCATTTTATATTTTGAATGTTATGTCACACAGTCTGCCTTACTTTAATGGCGATGCTTCTGACACGAACGGTCTTTCTCCATACCCTGTTTCCCTGAAAATAAGTCACAATAAGTCATAATTGATAAAGCAAATAGACCACCTCCCTTATGAAACCAGGTTGCAACGCCTTGGTCTCTCCAGCCTTGAAAGACGGCGTTTAAGTGGTGACCTGATCGAAGTGTATAAAATCATGCATGAGATAGAAAAGGTGGATAGAGAAAAAATATTTTCTCTATCACACAATACAGTACCAGGATGAGGGGGCCCTCCCTAAAGCTCATAGGTAGGACATTGAGGGAAAAATCAAGGGAAATATTTCTTCACCCAGAGGGTCTTTGGTTTATGGAATTCACTTCCAGAAGAGGTCGTGACAGCTGTCAGCCTTGATAGCTTCAAGGCAGGATTAGACAGATTCATTGGATGCCAAATGTATCGGTGGTTATTGAAACGGATGTCCATGTGTCGCCTATGTTGGTTGAGGCAGGCAGGGTTCTGTTGAGTACCATTTGTTGGGGGTCAGGGGAAAGGGAGGGTCTTGCCTTCTCTTTCTGCTCAAGATCCCCATGGACAATTGGTGGGCCACTGTGTGATGCAGAATGCTGGACTTGATGGGCTTTGGCCTGATTCAGCATGGCTCTTCTTATGATCTTGTTCTTACCCCCGAAAGTAAGACCTAGGAGAGGTTTCGTAGAATTGCCTAATATAAGGCATGCCCTGAAAGTAAGACGTGGGAGACGTTTCGTTTCGCACCATTCCCGAACAGAACTTATGTAACCCTGCTGTCCATAAATTGCATCCCAAAACGCTGCCTCAATCAGATTTAAAACACATCCAACACGGTAGTAGTACATAATGGTACGGTAGTAGTAAGAAATGTTTGATAGGATTCACAGTTTGTCTGGTTATGCTGGTGTGTGATGACAACTACTGTACAGTAAATAATACATGTTCATGTTTTTTGTTCAGCAATAAATGTGAATTCTTCATTGAAAAAAAATGACATCCCCTGAAAATAAGACGTAGCACATCTTTGGGAGCAAAAATTAATATAAGACGCTGTCTTATTTGGGGGGAAACAGGGTAGTACCATCCTCAGATGTTCCTCATTGCCCTTGTGCCAATTTATCTGAATCCTCTTGATAGTGTGGCTGACGGATCTAATATAATAGAGTACTTACTTCCACTAATGTGTTAATTGCATTTCTATAGATGCAGCCTAAAACTGCCTGTTTTGCAGTCAGATCACTCTTCTGGCTCCTTTTCAATTTGCATGCAGCCACTATTCCAAGATCTTTTTCACAAATAGCAATAGCATCCCAGCGACCGATTAGGTCCCACAGAGTCGGCCTTCTCCGGGTCCCGTCAACTAAACAATGTCGGTTGGCGGGCCCCAGGGGAAGAGCCTTCTCTGTGGCGGCACCGACTTTCTGGAACCAACTCCCCCCAGAGATTAGAACTGCCCCTACTCTCCCTGCCTTCCGTAAATTCCTTAAAACCCACCTCTGCCGTCAGGCATGGGGGAATTGAAACACCTCCCCCGGGCATGTTTAATTTATGCATGGTATGTTTGTGTGTACGTCTGTTAGTATATGGGGTTCTTTTAAATCTTGTATAAATTTTAAAGTTATCTGGATTATTTATGATTTGTTCTATCTTGTTGTGAGCCGCCCCGAGTCTTCGGAGAGGGGCGGCATACAAATCTAAATAATAAATAAATAAATAAATAAATAAATTTGGACTTATATACCGCTTCGCAGTGCCTTTACAGCCCTCTCTAAGCAGTTTACAGAGTCAGCATGTTGCCCCCAAGAATCTGGGTCCCCATTTTATCCACCTCGGAAGGACGGAAGGCTGAGTCAACCTTGAGCCTGATGAGATTCGAACTGCCAAATTGCAGGCTATCTTCTAGACCAGTGTTTCCCAACCTTGGCAACTTGAAAATATCTGGACTTCAACTGGGGAATTCTGGGAGTTGAAGTCCAAATATCTTCAAGTTGCCAAGGTTGGGAAACACTGGTCTAGACCAGTGATTTTCAACCTTTTTTGAGTTGCGGCACATTTTTTACATATACAAAATCATGGGGCACATTCAGCCGGGGGCGGGGGGGGGGGAGGATGGGGAGGGCTAAAAAAAGTTTGGGCAAAAAAATTATCTCTCTCTCTCTCTTCCTCCCTTTCGCTTTATTTCTCTCCCTCTTTCTCTCTCTTCCTTCCTCTCTCCATCCCTCTTTCTTTCTCTCTTCCTTCCTTCCTCTGTTTTTGCTCTCTTTCTCTCTCCCTCCTTCCCTCCCTCCCTCTCTTTCTCTCTCTCATTTTTTCTCTCTCTCTCTCTTTCTTTCTCTCTCTTTCTCTTTCTCTCTTGCTTTCCTTCTCTCTCTCTCTTGCTTTCTTTCTCTCTCTCTCTTGCTTTCTTTCGCTCTCCCTCTTTCTCTCTCTTGCTGAGCTTCGCGGCACACCTGACCATGTCTTGCGGCACACTAGTGTGCCACGGCACACTGGTTGAAAAACACTGTCAAAGACAACCTGTGCTCCATTGGCATAGTTTTGGAAGTGCTTCCTTACCTAGTCTGGCAAACAATGGCTTGGTTGGCCAAAGAAGGAATGAGAGCAGGAGCAAATTGTTGCCAGCTTCCCCATTGAGTTTCCTTGGGGGAATCTGGCAGGGGTGTCAGAAAGTTCCCTTTCCTTTTCCCTTCCCTTCCTATCCTGCAAGTAAGTGGCTGCTACGGGGTGGGGTTGCAAGAGTGACCGGGAAACTTGGGAATATTGAAAATGAAAATCACATGACAGCAGCAGCCAGTAGCATTGAAGCAGCCCAGCTTTCCCACATTTAATAATAATAATAGTAATAATAATAATAATTATTATTATTATTTGCCACTGGCAAACTACCATTTCTTTGCCACTGGTAAACTACCATTTACCAGTGGCAAAGAAATGGTGGGATCATAAGCCCGAAAAAGTGGTCGAAAATGAGCAAGCAAAACTACTGTGGGACTTCCGACTTCAGACTGACTGAATTCTGAAGCATAACACACCAGACATCCTGATTGTGGAGAAAAAGAAAGTATGGATCATCGACATCGCAATCCCAGAGGACAGCAGAATTGAGGAGAAGCAGCTAGAGAAATTAGTGAAATACTAAGATCTAAAAATCGAGCTGCAACAACTCTGGCATAAGCCAGTGAAAGTGGTCCCAGTGGTCCTTGGCACGCTGGGCGCAGTGCCAAAGGATCTCAGCGGACATTTGAAAACCATTGGAATTGACAAAATCTCCATCTGTCAATTACAAAAGGCCGCTTTACTAGGATCGGCAAACATAATTCGCCGCTATATCATGCAGTCCTAGGTGCTTGGGACACGCCCGACTGGTGATGAAATACGAAATCCAGCATAGTGACCTCGTTTGCTGTGTTGTATTGACATAATTTATTAGATTTGCATGCCGTCCCTCTCCGAGGACTCGGAGCGGCTCACAACAGGACAATACAGAATATACAAATCCAATAGTTAAAAACAGTTTTAAAAACCCTTATAAAAATGGCCATACAACTCAAACGAACCATACATAAATTATAATAGCTAAGGGGTATATTAATTTCCCCATGCCTGGGGACATAGATGTGTTTTCAAGAGTTTGCGAAAGGCAAGGAGGGTGGGAGCAGTCCTAATATCCGGGGGGGGATTTGATTCCAGAGGGCCGGGTCATAACCAACACTTTGAATTCCGACCGGAAACTGATCTGCAGCCAGTGCAGGCCGCGGAGTGTTGATGAAGCATGGGCGTATCTGGGAAGGCCCATGATTGCTCTCATGGGCGCATTCTGCACGATCTGAAGTTAAAGGAGCCAGGTAGCAGGATATGCCGGGGCCTAGCTGGCACCCTCTTCCAAGCTGCACATCTGAGGCTGAAGCAAAAGGCCCTTTCCTGTGCCCGGCGTTGTTTTTCATGCCACCCGGTCCTTTGAAAACCAACATCAAAATGAATGTGGCCCTTCCACTGCCCGGAGGCTCTTGTTAGTGTGCTTCCTGCAGCAGGCCAGCTGAGGCAACCTTTGGGAGCTTGTGAACCTTCCTTCTTTCCCCCAGGAATAGTATTGCTCTTTCTCCCCAGTTGGCATAGTCCATGCCTGGGGGGGGGGATTATTGACCCCCTCAGAGAGGGTCTGCAACTTGGGCGTCCTCCTCGATCCACAGCTCATATTAGAAAACCATCTTTCAGCTGTGGCGAGGGGGGCGTTCGCCCAGGTTCGCCTGGTGCACCAGTTCCGGCCCTATCTGGACCGGGACTCACAGCTCACAGTCACTCATGCCCTCATCACCTCGAGGTTCGACTACTGTAATGCTCTCTACATGGGGCTGCCTTTGAAAAGTGTTCGGAAACTTCAGATCATGCAGAATGCAGCTGCGAGAGCAATCATGGGCTTACCTAGGTATGCCCACGTTTCACCAACACTCCGCAGTCTGCATTGGTTGCCGATCAACTTCCGGTCACAATTCAAAGTGTTGGTTATGACCTTTAAAGCCCTTCATGGCACTGGACCAGAATATCTCCGAGACCGCCTGCTGCCGCACGAATCCCAGCGACCGATTAGGTCCCACAGAGTGGGCCTTCTCCGGGTCCCGTCAACTAAACAATGTCGGTTGGCGGGCTCCAGGGGAAGAGCCTTCTCTGTGGCGGCCCCGGCCCTCTGGAACCAACTCCCCCCGGAGATTAGAACTGCTCCTACCCTCCTTGCCTTTCGTAAGCTCCTTAAGACCCACCTTTGTCGTCAGGCATGGGGGAACTGAGACATCTCCCCCGGGCAGATACAATTTATGAATGGTATGTTTGTATGTATGTGTGTTTAGAAAATGGGGTCTTTTAAATATTTTTAAACAGTAATTTAGATTTGTTGTAAATTGTTTCCACTTTGTTGTGAGCCGCCCCGAGTCTGCGGAGAGGGGCGGCATACAAATCTAAATAATAAATAAATAAATAAATAAATGCCTGAGACAGCCATCCCGGCTCAGCCTCCAGCCTTGTGGCCCTTCTGGCGATGTGCCCGAGCGATTCAGAGGTGTGTAGCAGCTGACTGGGGCCTGGGCAGATCCTATGGGCATCCCAGTTCAGTTCTGCGTCAAGCCGCCTGTGGTTGGGCTGCTCCCAACTCCTGTTATAATGGCCCAACTGGGGAAGGACCTTAAGCAAATAGGAGTGGAGGGTAGTCTTTGCAAATCAGACACCAACAGGATGAAGGGGCACTTGGGAAGGGGAGCTAGTAGGGGGCAACCTGAAGTTAAAGCTTTGTTTTGCAGAAGCTGGAAGAGACTGGCTCCTTGTGACGCCAAGGCCTAGGGCAGGGAAGCAGATTTGGGCTAAATGCAAGAAATTTCTGAATTGTAAGCACTTTAGCAAAAGGGCTGAGCTCTCCATTCCTAAGCCTGTCTATCTGACAGAAATTCTTCATTGCTGTCTTGCACTACAGTTTTTGCATTGAGCTGGAAGTTGAACGGCGTCTTTTCATTTCTCTGATTTTTGTAACAGTTGCTTAGAGAGTAGGGAATCCGATTAATTATTTCCCAGCAGGACGATCAGGATCCTGTATTTATTTCTGAGTGATTTAAACATTTTTAAAAGCTGCAGTAGAAAAGTCGCTGTGTCCCCTTGTGATGCTTTGAAGACGAAGCCCTTGGAAGACTTTGGTCTCTGCTCTGTGCTTTGTCTGCAGCATCTCCATCTATCCGTTCCTGGGGGCAGGGGGGCATTGATTGCACCCAGCGTGTCCCCAGCTCCGGGCTCTGGCTGCTGTGGACAAGCTCTGGCCGTGAAAGTGGGCCCTTGCATTTGCAGGCTCTTAAGTGGACCGGCCTGCCAGCGGAGGTTGTGAACTCCCCTCCTCTGGACATTTTCAAGAGGAGATTGGACTGTCATTTGGCTGGGGTGCTGTAGGATTTCCTGCTTAGGCCAGGGGTTGGACTTGATGACCTGCAGGGTTTTTTTCAACTCTAATAAAGGAAGGAAGGAAGGAAAGAGAAGGAAGGAAGAAAGGAAAGAAAGAGAAGGAAGGAAGGAAAGAAAGAAAGAGAAGGAAGGAAGGAAGGAAAGAAAAGGAAGGAAGGAAGGAACAGCTGCCACCGCAGGCATGCCCATCAGGCTCCTGAGCCTTCCTTGGCCTTCTGCCCTTTGGGGGAATGGCTCTGGTCTGTCCAGAGAAGTCTCCTCCAGGAGGACCCGCTGGAGGATTTTCCTGGGGGCAGCTTGCCGTCCCTCGTCCTCTGCTTGGCTTTCTCACCCCCAGGAGAATTGCTTCCAAGCAGAGGTGGGCTGCTAAGGTGGAACGGTGACTTGTGCTCGCCCCTGTGGCTCTGAGTGCTAGCGGAGTCCAGCACAATTCTGCTACTGCACCTGGGCATACCTGCGTGTCCGCGCGCGATTTCGCTCCCTGCCCAGGTGCAGTGGCAGAATTGTGCTGGACTTCGCTAGCATTCAGAGCCACGGTGGGCGAGCACACACGTCTCCGTTCCACCTTCGCAGCCCACCTCTGCTTCCGACTTCAGGGACCCCTCAAGGAATCACCATTCCTAGATCAGCTCCAAGCTTTTTTTTAATGCCTTCCGAAGGGCAGCAACCTCTGGCTCGTGTGTCTTCTCTCAACTAGCCTGGAACTTGAGAAGATAAGAATATGTCAAGGTCTCAGCTGCAGACCCCAAAAGCCCTCTCCAGAAAGCTCGACTCTGCAAATTGCCTCCTGCTTCTTTGGGGGAAAGATTAGAATTGCCCCCACCCTCCTCGCCTTTCGTAAGCTTCTTAAAACCCACCTCTGCCGCCAGGCATGGGGGAACTGAGATACTCTTTCCCCCTAGGCCTTTACAATTTTATGCATGGTATGTCTGTACGTATGTTTGGTTTTTATAATAAGGGTTTTTAACTATTTTAATATTGGATTGTTATATGCTGTTTTTATTACTGTTTTTTAAAAAGATTTTTATTGAGTTTTTTTGACAAACCAACACACAGACATTTAACATTTACATTTCCCTATATACATAAAACACAAATGGATTTTTTTACAATTCCATTTACTGTACATAATAGTCTTTTACTGCTAGTTTCTCTTTTTTCTCTCGATCCAGTTGTACAATTTTTCCCATACTCTGTAGTAGTTTTTATTTTGTTGATTTTGCATTTCGTAAGTTAATTTGCTTAATTTAGCGCAGTCTAATATTTTTTAAATTACCATCTCTTCATTTGGCGTCTTTTCTTGCTTCCAGATTTGTGCAAATGCCAATCTTGCTGCAGTTAATATATGGATTATTAGATAATAATTTTCTTCACTGTGTTGTCCTCTAATTATGCCTAGTAAATACATTTCAGGTTTCCACTCTAATTTATAACCTAATATTTCTTCCATCCAGATCTGAATTTGGTTGCAAAATTTCCTTGCTTCTGCGCATAGCCACCACATGTGATAATAGGTTCCTACCTCTTTTTTGCATTTCCAGCATTTGTTACTTGTATTAGTATGAATTTTAGCTAATCTTGCCGGGGCGTAGTGCCAACGGAAAAACATTTTGTATAGATTTTCTTTGTAAGGTATAGATAGTGTTATCTTATAGTTTATTTTCCATAATTTTTCCCAGTCTTCCAATTGGATAGCATAGCCAAAATTGGTCATCCACGCTATTATATTGTGTTTAACTATCTCTTCTATGTTTTCGTAATTTAGTAGATAGATTAGATTAGATTAGATTTGTTGGATTTATATGCCGCCCCTCTCCGAAAACTCGGGGCGGCTCACAACAATAATAAAAAACAGTACACAATAACAAATCCAATGCCCACCAATCTAATTACAATTTAAAATTAGTAATTTCATAAAACAATCCCAATATATATAAAAAACAGGCACATAGTTATACATTTTGGTAATAAATTTCTTGTCGGGGCCTGTTTATTACTGTTTTTAGCCGCCCCGAGTCTACGGAGAGGGGCGGCATACAAATCCAATAAATAAATAAATTAAATAAATTAACTTCTAATAGTTGCTCTTTTCTTCATTGATTTCATCTTTATTGAACTTTTTTCGGTGACATAAAGCTGGGAGAAAGCGGGGCAACCGCCCCCCCCCTCTAACTCCTTTGCTGTAATTAAAATCAACGTTTCCCTGACCGAATTAAATCAAGAATCAGACGGGCGGCCTCTCTCCCGTTCCGGTTCTTGGAGATCTGGTCTTGGCTTTTACCCTTAAGACGTCTGATGCTTCCTGAGTCTGGATTTAGGGGGAAACATCTTCAGAGGAGAGTTGGTGGAAGGCTCCGTACCCTTAAGTGGAGACTGGAGTTTATTTATGGACGTTGTGATGCGATGTGAAGTGACATGTTTGAACATTGTGCCACGGCAGCCGCCAAAGAGCCCTCTCGGCGTGGCCTGTGGCTCCCCCTGATGGCCGTGAATTTCCACCCTGTCAGGAAGCGTTAGCAAGAACCTTTCCTCCGTCCCCCAGAGGCTGCCTGCGCATCCGTGCGAGCCAGCTGACCCGCAGACGGTCAGCCTTCTGAAGGACAGCCAGGATTCGGCTCTCAGGCAGCTGGTGGAAACAGGGCTGGCCGCCTTTTGTAGGCAGCCCCCCACCAACCCCCCCCCCCCCAAAACAAGCTTTGGTTCTGACTTTGCTGTAAAGTCTTGTGGGGTCAGCAGCGGGTGGCTTAATCCAGATGAGATTCGGACTCCAGCCTCTCCCGATGATGGTCTGCAATCTTTCTACTGGAAAGTCACATAGTTTCTTGCGGCTTTATTCATTTATTTATTTATTCGATTTCTGTGCCACCCTTCTCACAGTAACTCAGGGCGGCGTACAATATTATAAATGCAACAATATATAGAAGAAATATAGTTTACTTTAAAAGAATGATGCAAATTGGTAAAAGTGTTAAAAAATCCATTTGCAGACATACACATTCATCCAATTCAATCATTCATAATATCCGCCGGAGACAATCTCGTTGCTCATGGCCCCCCCATGCCCACTTTACGAAAGACCAGGAGGGAGGGGGCGGTATGTATCTCTGGAGGGAGTTTGTTCCAGAGGCCCGGGGCTGCCCCAAAGAAGGCTCTTCACCTAGGTCCCACCAGATGACATTGTCTGGCCGATGGGACCCGGAGAAGGCCGACTCTGTGGGACCTAACTGGCCACTGGGGTGCATGAGGCAGAAGACGGTCCCAAAGCTAATTAGCAATATTATTTATTTATTTTATTTATTTATTCAAATTTTTTTAATGCCGCCCTTCTCCTTAGACTTAGGGCGGCTTACATGTTAGCAAGAGCACTTTTTAACAGAGTCAGCCTATTGCCCCCACAATCCGGATCCTCATTTGACCCACCTCGGAAGGATGGAAGGCTGAGTCAACCTTGAGCCGGTGATGAGATTTGAACCACTGACCTACAGATCTAGCAGTCAGCTTTTGTGGCCTGCAGTACTGCACTCTACCTGCTGCGCCACCTCGGCTCATTAGTTTAGTGTGCTGTATAAATGCAATTAATTGGTAAGCTGTGGTTTATGCCATAACTACAATGGGGAGTTATTTAACAAACCATAGTTAATCAAACTACTCCTTTTACATTCGCTCATTTTCAGTTTCATCATTGGGGCAGGTGTGGTCTGGAGCTCCTGGCCGTTACTGATCTTCAATTAGAAACTTTTTGATTTGGTGTCTTGGCCAAAACACCAGAATTGTCCTGCTGTGTGCCATGGAGGCTTGGAAAAGGGGGTGTGGGAATGTTGCAGAGAAAGGCATCAATTCTTTGGGAATTGTGGACAATATGTTAAAATGCAGCAATTCTGACTCATTTTTTCATTCCTGGAAAAAACGGCATTCTTGTTTTGGGGAGATGAGTTGTTCAGTTGTCCAAATAAATTTCTCAGCACAAGGTCAATGCTGAGCTGCTCCAGTTAACCAGTTGCCGTTACTTGAAAACACCCACAATAAACCTGCCACCCAGCCAGCCTGTTGGACCGAGGGACAGGTGGGGCGGGGCCATCCAGTGGTGGGATTAGCCGGTTTGCCAATCTGTACAGAATTTTAACAACCAGTTCATGTGAACTAGTCCAAGCCAGCCAGAGGTGGGCTGCTAAGGTGGAACGGTGACGTGTGCTTGCCCACATGGCTCAGAGTGCTAGCGGAGTCCAGTGCAATTCTGCCACTGCACCTGTTCTGCAGTGCTAGTGGAGTCCAGCGCAATTCTGTCACTGCACCTGGTCTGCAGTGCTAGCGGAGTCCAGTGCAATTCTACCACTGCATCTGGTCTGCAGTGGTGGTAGAGTCCAGTGCAATTCTGCCACTGCACCTGGTCTGCAATGCTAGCAGAGTCCAGTGCAATTCTGCCACTGCATCTGGTCTGCATTGCTAGCGGAGTCCAGCACAATTCTGCCACTGCACCTGGTCTGCAGTGCTAGCGGAGTCCAGCGCAATTCTTCCACTGTATCTGGTCTGCAGTGCTAGTGGAGTCCAGCGCAATTCTGCCACTGCACCTGGTCTGCAATGCTAGCAGAGTCCAGTGCAATTCTTCCACTGCATCTGGTCTGCATTGCTAGCGGAGTCCAGCACAATTCTGCCACTGCACCTGGTCTGCAATGCTAGCAGAGTCCAGTGCAATTCTGCCACTGCACCTGGTCTGCAGTGCTAGCGGAGTCCAGCACAATTCTGCCACTGCATCTGGTCTGCAGTGGTGGTGGAGTCCAGTGCAATTCTGCCACTGCATCTGGTCTGCAGTGCTAGCGGAGTCCAGTGCAATTCTGCCACTGCATCTGGTCTGCAGTGGTAGTGGAGTCCAGTGCAATTCTGCCACTGCACCTGGTCTGCAATGCTAGCAGAGTCCAGTGCAATTCTTCCACTGCATCTGGTCTGCATTGCTAGCGGAGTCCAGCGCAATTCTGCCACTGCACCTGGTCTGCAGTGCTAGCGGAGTCCAGCGCAATTCTGCCACTGTATCTGGTCTGCAGTGCTAGTGGAGTCCAGCGCAATTCTGCCACTGCATCTGGTCTGCAATGCTAGCAGAGTCCAGCGCAATTCTGCCACTGCACCTGGTCTGCAGTGCTAGCGGAGTCCAGCACAATTCTGCACCTGCACCTGGTCTGCAGTGCTAGCGGAGTCCAGCGCAATTCTGCACCTGCACCTGGGCAGGTAGCGAAATCATAGGGCGAGCACACGTCACCATTCCACCTTAGCAGCCCACCTATGGAGCCAGGTGAATCCCACCTTTGAAAATAAGACTTGCAGCTGAAAAGTTCACCTGGGTGTCCCCAAAATTGCTATGACTTACAATCAGTTGTAATACTGGGACATTGGGCAGGTGGTTTAAGACGGTGGCTAGCCAAGGAGTGTTCCTGTAGGGTTTTCTGCCAATATTTCGGCCGGAGAGCCTGACCCTTTCCTCGTAGAAAGAGCCACAAGAGAGCCGCCAGTAAATAGAGCCCTCCAAATTTCAGCTATTTCGGGACCAAGTGAAATAAGCAGGAAAAGTGGCGATCCTAACTCAGGAAGACAAGTATGATGTCAAAGCCATCATTGAAATTTGGAGGAAAGACACTCGTGATGGACACGCAGCCCAGAAGGCTATAATTTATTTAAAAGGAATGGGAGCAACAGAGAGGGAGGGAGCACTGCAGTTTACGTAAATAGAAACCCAGGAACTGGAGCATAGAAATGCAGTTGAAAAAAAGCTTGCAGAGGAACAGAAGGGGAGAGAAACAAGGTGAAAGCCTGGAAGAAGTTTCTTGTAGACCGGGGTGTGTGTGTGTGTGTTTCCCAAAGTGGATGATACCATCCCCTGCGGGGCGATGGGGTACTTTAGGGGGGTGCTAAGAGGAAAGGGGGGGCGGTAGGAGGGTGGTAAGTGTTCTGTTCGGGAAGTTTATCTAACAATAGTATCACCTAGCCCATATTTCACTGTTTTTATTTATTTATTTATTTTATTTATTTATTAGATTTGTATGCCGACCCTCTCCGTAGACTAACATGTAAGCTGCCCTGAATCTAAGGAGAAGGGCGGCATAAAAATCTAAACAAACCAACAAATAAATAAATAAATCTCCACGTGCCGTCTGTGGCACCTGTGCCATAGGTTCGCCATCTGTTCTGTCGGGCTCTCTGGTACACTCCTCCCAAAAATTCACAGGTACAAATTTCAGACACACACACATTTGAAAATTCAAAACAATGTTCTTTATAATGAAAATTCACTTAAACTAAGCCCTCTTTTGGTATAGCAAAGAGCACTGTCTCCAAACAAACTGGTAATTTGTACAAGTGCCTTATCAGTTCTGTGATACTTAGTTTGCAGCTGTGAGGCCATTCACAGTCCTTCTTCTTTCACAAAGTGAAACACACTTTGCTGTGGTTTAGTTTCAAAGCAGGGGAAAATCAGCACACAAAAAGTCAAAGTCAGTAAAGCAGGCACGAATCACAAAGATCAGTTAATCCTCCACAATGGCCAAACCCACAGGCTGCTCTTTATAGCAGCATCACTAATTACCACAGCCCCACCCAACCACAGGTGGCCTCATTTTCTTTGATAATAATCTCTCAGTTGTTGTTGCCTATGCATCGCTCTCCGCATGCGTGGCTGTATCATTAACTCTTGTTCCGAATCCAAGGAGGAGCTAGATAATTGATCTCCTTCTGAGCTGTCTGCCCCACTCTCCTCCTCCCTGTCACTCATGTCTTCTTGGTCAGAGGAGCCTTCATCAGCAGATTCCACTGGGGGCAAAACAGGCCTGCAGCATGTGGATGTCTCCCCCACATCCCTAGTCCTTGGGGCAGGAGCTGGGCCAGAGCTAACCACAACACCATCACTGCCCTATACCATTCCAGGTATATGGCTGTTCAGCCTCTTCTTGAAAACCTCCAGTATTGGAGCACCTTATTTCAAAGGGCTTGATACCAGTCTTGGGATTCCACTCTGAAAATCCAAACAGACCCTTGGGATGCATTAACAAGTCCAAATTGTCAAGAAGGACAATGACATGTAAATGTCAGTTGATGTAAGGAGGTTTGCAAGAAGGGAAAAATCTGCATACGTTACCCAGAGGGTGGCTGCTAAGGTGGAACGGGGACGTGTGCTCGCCCTCGTGGCTCTGAGTGCTAGTGGAGTCCAGCGCAATTCTGCCACTGCACCTGGGCAGGTAGCGAAATCACGTGTGGACACGCAGGGGCACCACGGGCTCACCTGTGTGTCCGCACGCGATTTCTCTCCCTGCCCAGATGCAGTGGCAGAATTGCCCTGGACACCGCTAGCACTCAGAGCCACAAGGGCGAGCACACGTCCCCCTCCCACCTTAGCAGCCCACCTCTGCCCAAAGGTTGTTTGGGGGATTTTGGGTGTGATTGATTTTTAATTTAATTAGGGATTTTAGATTGCTCTGTAATTTTAATTTAATTGGATTGATTTTATTGTAACTTACTTTTTTTATATGTTGTAAGCCGCCCCAAGTCTTCGGAGAGGGACGACATAGAAATTATTATTATTATTAATATTTATTGGATTTGTATGCTGCCCCTCTCCGTAGACTCGGGGCGGCTAACAGTAGTACAAAACATCATGTATATCCAATACTAAAACTAATACTAAAACAATTAAAAAACCCTTATTTATAAAACCAAACATACATACAAACAAACATACCATGCATAAATTGTAAAGGCCTAGGGGGAAAGAATATCTCAGTCCCCCCATGCCTGATGGCAGAGGTGGGTTTTAAGGAGCTATGAAAGGCGAGGAGGGTGGGGGCAATTCTAATCTCCGGGGGGAGTTGGTTCCAGAGGGCCGGGGCCGCCACAGAGAAGGCTCTTCCCCTGGGGCCCGCCAAACGACATTGTTTTGTTGACGGGACCCAGAGAAGGCCCACTCTGTGGGACCTAACCGGTCGCTGGGATTCGTGCGGCAGAAGGCGGTCTCGTAGATACCCTGGTCCGGTGCCATGAAATCCAATCAATCGGTAAACAAACAAACAAACTTGCGAAAAGATCCCTCTGACCCACAGCCAAAACTCACACGAAAAGGTCTCTCAGCCACGCAGGTCTGGGGCAGAGCCTTTAGTGGCCATCAGAGTCTCACAAAGGACAGCCACACCAGCCGTGGTCAGTCACTGGTGTTTCTCCTCTCTTTTTTTGGCACTATGTTCTCCAGAGAAGCTGCACTCCTCGCTTGCATGTTCTGTTGATTTCAGATTAAGCTTGATCATAAAAATAATCCTCCGCCTCTTTTTTCTGCATTGGTGGTTTGGCCATAAGCTGGTATAATCATCATATTAAAGGGTTGTCCATGAAGCTTAATTGATATTATTTGGTCACTGACTACACCGTGCCCACGTCCTGAACTTACTATATCTTTCTTATGAAAGCAATGCTGTTCCTTCAGTAGAAGTGAATATTAGTAATTACTAATTACTCCTAGGATGAGTAGTAGGTGGGACTGATGTGAGGGCATTGGGCTTCTTTAAGCAGGACAGGGTGGAGAGGCCGGTGGGATCCTGCCCTACTTTTTAAGTCCATCAATGAGAGAGAAGTTGCTGACCTCACAGCACGAGAGTTTCAGGCAATCTCAGGTCTCAACAAGCACAGGGGTTTTAACACATTGCAATTGTTAATAGAGTGGTTGAGATACTTACAATCCACGTGAGATGTGATTCAATTTTTTTTACTGCTGGTTGTTATAATAATAATAATAATAATTATTATTATTATTATTATTATTATTTATTAGATTTGTATGCTGCCCCTCTCCATAGACTCGGGGCAGCTCACAACAATAACAAAGACAATGTAAGAACAAATCTAATAATTTAAAAAACACTAAAACCCCCATTATTAAAAGCAAGCATACACACAAACATACCATGTATAAACTGTATAGGCCCGGGGGAGATGTCTCAGTTCCCCCATGCCTGACGGCAGAGATGGGTCTTAAGAACTTTACGAAAGGCAAGGAGGGTGGGGGCAGTTTTGATCTCCGGGGGGAGCTGGTTCCAGAGGGTCGGGGCCGCCACAGAGAAGGCTCTTATCCTGGGTCCCACCAAGCGACATTGTTTAGTCGACTGGACCCGGAGAAGCCCAACTCTGTGGGACCTAACCAGTCGCTGGGATTCGTGCGGCAGAAGGCGGTCCCGGAGATATTCTGGTCCAATGCCATGAAGGGCTTTATAGGTCATAACCAACACTTTGAATTGTGACCGGAAATTGATCGGCAACCAATGCAGACTGCGGAGTGTTGGGGTAACATGGGCATACTTTGGGAAGCCCGTGATAGCTCTCGCACCTGCATTCTGCACGATCTGAAGTTTCCGAACACTTTTCAAAGGTAGCCCCATGTAGAGAGCATTACAGTAGTCGAACCTCGAGGTGATGAGGGCATGAGTGACTGTGAGCAGTGAGTCCTGGTCCCGATAGGGCTGCAACTGGTGCACCAGGTGAACCTGGGCAAATGTCCCCCTTGCCACATCTGAAAGATGTTTCTCTAATGTGAGCTGTGGTTCTGTGGGCATGGTGTGGCTTGGTGGGCATAGCAAGAGAAGGTTACTGCAAATCCTTGATTTTGAGTCCCTGAGGAGTTGGGAGGCATATAAATTAGATAGATACATGGATAGATTAATGGATGGATGGATAGATGGATGATAGATAGATAGATAGATAGATAGATAGATAGATAGATAGATAGATAGATAGATAGATGATGGATGGATAGAAGGTAGATAGGTAGATAGATAGATAGATAGATAGATAGATAGATAGATAGATAGATAGATAGATAGATAGATGATGGATGGATAGAAGGTAGATAGGTAGATAGATAGATAGATAGATAGATAGATAGATAGATAGATAGATAGATAGATAGATAGATAGATAGATGAAATCCCCATTTCCTCCCAATCAGCTGGGACCCGGGAGGCAGAGAATAGATGGGGGCAGAGCCAGTGGTATTTGCTGGTTCTCTGAACTATTCAAAATTTCCGCTACCGGTTCTCCAGAACCTGTCAGAACCTGCTGAATCCCATCTTTGTAACCCACCGTGTTTGTAACCTGCATCTGAATAACGCCCCCCCCCCCCCCATGTCCCTGCCCCCCACTCAACCTAATTGAAATTCCCGTCCATCAGCTCAGCTCCTCTGGGCTCTCAAAAGCTCCTCTCTTTTAATAACATTCACTAGCTGGGGAAGGTGCTCCCGGTGGAAACGTTGACCTATTTGGCCAGAAATATTTCTCCTGAAACAGGCCTTTCCTCTGGTTTCTCTTCGCTTGGATCTCCATTACCCCCCCCCCCGGAAACCCCCCGCCAGTCAGTCCTGAAGCCACAAGAATTATGGTCAGAGCTTTTTTCCCCTCCGGGGAAGGGAAGTGGGGCAGGGAGGGTCTCTTGATGCTCAACGGATCTTCCCAGGTGTGTGTGTGTGGATCAGATGTGGACCCTGTTTGGCATTCGGACCGGCAGAGAGGCTGCAGTAGAGCGAATACCACAAGTTCTTTTTTCATTGTTCCCAGTTTTCTCTCTGTCCTTGCAAAGGGTTCACAGCTTTGGGTAACTCCAGTTCTGGTGTATAAAATTTGCGATGGATCTCCGCCTCCCCCAGTCAGTTTTCTTTTCTTTTTTAAAAGAAAAATATTTTTGTTAAATTTATATTCAATTTAAAAAGACAGTACATAATCTCTGGTATCTTATTCGTATTCTATAAACAAATCTTGTATTGTACATTTGTCTTGGCACAAACAAACATTTAACCCAAAAAAAGGAAGGAGAAGGAAAGTAAATCGAATAAATCGAAAAAATAAATAAATAAATAAAGCAGGAAAAGAAAAAGAAAAAACTCGTACAAACATATAACAAATACACCCCCACCCTCCCTGCTGTCTATCTTGGCAGCTAAAACATTTATAATTTATATTATTTTACAACCCTCGATAACATCTAAAGCCTCATTTTTCCCTCTACACTTGCGTATATATTCTTATTCATAATTTCTAACGTAACCATTTTATGTCTTTATAATTGTTTAACGCAGTACCCCTTTATACAGCGGGATTCTGTTTCCTTCTTTCTAACCAGTTCCCCCAGTCATTTTTCATAGCCGGAGGGGAGGATTCCTGGATTCACAAGTTAAAGTAATTCTTTTGGGCATTTTCAGAGGGTTTTATCCGGATCCCGAAGAAACTAGGTCAGCATTGACCAGAGGCATCAGGCACCTCGTCTTAATAATAATAATGATGATGATGATAATAATAATAATAATAATAATAATAATAATAATAATAATAGGAACTTATTAGACTTGTATGCCGCCCCTCTCCGAGGACTCGGAGTGGCTCACAACACCAATACATAATGTACAAAATTAAAGTTAAAAGAACAATTTAAAACCCTTATTATAAAAAACAAACACACAACCTAACAAACCATACATAAAAAACCATACTAGATAAGGGACATATCAGTTTCCCCATGCCTGGCAACATAAGTGGGTTTTCAGGAGTTTTTGAAAGGCAAGGAGGGTGGGGGCAGTTCGAATCTTTGGAGAGAGTTGATTCCAGAGGGCCGGAGCCACCACAGAGAAGGCTCTTCCCCTGGGTCCCGCCAGACAACATTGTTTAGTCGACGGGACCCGGAAAAGGCCAACTCTGTGGGACCTAATCGGTCGCTGGGATTTGTGCGGCATTATTATATAATAATATATTTATATATTATTATTATTATTATTATTATTATTATTATTATTATTATTATTATTATTATTATTATTATTACACTTGTATGCCGCCCCTCTCTAAAGACTCTGGATGGCTCACAACAGCAATAACACAATATAAATACAAATCTAATAATTAAAACTATGGCTAAAACCCATTACAGAGTTTCCTTGATTTTCGCGGGTTCGAATTTCGCGAATAGCCTACACTACAGTTTTCCAAAAAATATTAATTAAAAAAATACTTCAAGGGGTTTTTTTCTATACCACGGTTTTTCCCACGGATGACATCATACGTCCTCACCAAACTAATAATTTTTGCAAATAAATAACAAAAAAAATAATTATTGTTAATAAATAATTATGTTTATAAATATCAGAATCACTAAGTGTCTTATTCAATGGAGAGTACCAGTAATAATGGTGAGTAAATGGTTGTTAAGGGAATGGGAAATGGTAATTTAGGGGTTTAAAGTGCTAAGGGAAGGCTTGTGATACTGTCCATAGCCAAAAACGTATACAGTGTTCCCTCGATTTTCGCAGGTTCGAACTTCGCGGAAAGTCTATACCACGGTTTTCCAAAAATATTAATTAAAAAATACTTTGCGGGTTTTTCCCCTATATCACGGTTTTCCCCACCCGATGACGTCATATGTCATCGCCAAACTTTTGTTTGCCTTTAATAAATATTTTTTTTAATAAACTTTAATAAATAAACATGGTGAGTAATAATCTGAATGGTTGCTAAGGGAATGGGAAATTGCAATTTAGGGATTTAAAGTGTTAAGGGAAGGCTTATGATACTGTTCATAGCCAAAAATAGTGTATTTACTTCCGCATCTCTACTTTGCGGAAATTCGACTTTTGCGGGCGGTCTCGGAACGCATCTCCCGCGAAAATCGAGAGAACACTGTATCTTAAAAAACATGCAGTAATACACAACCAACACTCAATATTACAATCACACCCACACATAACTTTTAATGGTCAGAAGGGGGGGGGCATATGCTAGTTGCCCCACGCCTGGTAACATCGATAAGTCTTAAAGGCTCTTGCAAAAGGTGTGGGGGGGGGCAGTCCGAATCTCCGGGGACAGCTGGTTCCAGAGGGCTGGGGTGAATGTCTCACTTCGCCTTCGCTTTTCAACCTGGGAGGAGCGGAGCATTAATCCCAATGTTCAGCCAGAAGGCTGAGATCAGGGCAGATGCTTCCCCGTCCCCCTTTTCATAGAGCTGAGCTGGACGGGGGGGCCCTACGTCCCCCATCAGCTCAGGCCATCTGGAGCTTTCCTTTCCAAAATGCATCCCTGTCTTCGGTTCCTTATGAATATTTGAATGGTGTTAAGCGGTTTGTTCTCATACTTGTTCTTAATTGTGGCTCATTAAGGCACGTTTGATGTGCAGAATGTTTTGATGTGAAGAGGAGAAAACAGATGGTTCCTCTTGCAGAGTCCTGGGTGGAAGCGCAGAAGACGACAGATCCTCTCCAGTTGCTTCAGCTGGGGGGGGATTTTTCTACCTTTCCCTTCCGTCCCCTCCCTGGTCTCTCCCTCTAACCTTTTTGGATTGCGTTCTTCCATCACTCCTTTGGTATAAAGAGACCAGAGGTGGACTGCTAAGGTGGGACAGTGTGGTGTGTTCACCCCCATGGCTCTGAATGCTAGCAGAATCCAGCGCAATTCTGCTACTGCACCTGGGCAGGTAGCGAAATCACAGGTGGACACGCAGTTGCGCCACAATTATAATAATTGTATTTATTTATTCATTCATTTGTCCAATACACAAATACATGGGAAGAAAAATAGACATGTAGTAATATATATAAGGGTAAAAGTGAACTTAGAGGAGAGGATATATGAAAGAAAGAGAATATATATGATAAGTGAGAGAAAGGAAAGACAATTGGACAGGGGACGAAAGGCACACCAGTGCACTTAAAATTATTACAAAATTATTTTAGTTGATAGATGTTAAGCAAGTAGGATGCTTGGCTGCATAGCTAGAGGTATAACAAGCAGGAAGAGGGAGATTATGATCCCGCTATATAGAGCGCTGGTGAGACCACATTTGAAATACTGTGTTCAGTTCTGGAGACCTCACCTACAAAAAGATATTGACAAAATTGAACGGGTCCAAAGACGGGCTACAAGAATGGTGGAAGGTCTTAAGCATAAAACGTATCAGGAAAGACTTCATGAACTCAATCTGTATAGTCTGGAGGACAGAAGGGAAAGGGGGGACATGATTGAAACATTTAAATATATTAAAGGGTTAAATAAGGTCCAGGAAGGGAGTGTTTTTAATAGGAAAGTGAACACAAGAACAAGGGGACACAATCTGAGGTTAGTTGGGGGAAAGATCAGAAGCAACGTGAGAAAATATTATTTTACCAAAAGAGTAGTAGATGCTTGGAACAAACTTCCAGCAGACATGGTTGCTAAATCCACAATAACTGAATTTAAACATGCCTGGGATAAACATGTATCCATCCTAAGATAAAATACAGAAAATAGTATAAGGGCAGACTAGACGGACCATGAGGTCTTTTTCTGCTGTCAGACCTCTATGTTTCTATGTTAAGGATCTAGTCCCAATGATGACTGATCTCAGAGACATCAAGTTCCTCCTTGGGACTGGATTGGAATCCATGTCCAGTAATACCAGTTGGAGTTCTGAGTGTGGAGAACAGCAAATGAAAGGGATGGATGGGGCTTGGGGGCCTTAGTAGAAACCTCCGTCAGGGCAGGAATCAGAGGGCAGGTCGCGAAATCGCAGATGGACACGCAGGTGAGCCCGTGGCCCAGATGCAGTAGCAGAATTGCGCTCGACTCCACTAGCACTCAGAGCCACGGGGGCGAGCACACGTCACCGTCCCACCTTAGCAGCCCACCTCTGTCCAAAGGTTGTTTGGGGGATTCAATAGAGGGGGGGGGGAATGGTGGAGGGCACATCACCCCTCTCCTCTCCTCCCCAGGTCCTCTCCAGTGGTGGCCTCTCTCATCCATTGGTGGAGGAGCTCTGCAGAGGTTCTCATGATGCATGGGGTGCTTCTGGCCAATGTGGTTTCTGCCAGGATTGGTGGCAAATCTCCTTTGCACAGAAGAAGACCACCACCAGGCGGAGGGGAGGGGGCCTGCACCTGCCTTGCAAGAGGCTCCCTTGCCGGCTCTCTGGACTCCCTGTCCCATCACCTGATGCCATCCCATTTTGTGTGGGTGGACGTTGGTTACCTTTGCAGGATGTCCAGCAAACCTGGAAGTCAGGGAATTATCGGCAGTTCAGGGAATTATCAGGGAATTCGTGAAAAAAACAGAATAAATTGGGGGGGGGGGAACAAACTGTATTAAAATGTTTAAAAGTCAGGGGAAAATCATGTAAAAAACCTCGTATCGCGCTGCCTGGCAGAGTCAAGCAAAAATGAGCATAACTGTGGCAACGACTTGCTTCCTCATCTACCAATATTTCTCCATGGCTTAGCCATTTGGTATGACCGCGCCTTAACTAGGTTGCAAGTTACAGGCAAATGTTATTTTATTTTTTATTTAGTTGTTTGTCAAACAAGTATAGTATTACAGTATGTATTAAACTAGATTGCAAGTTACAGGCAAATGTTATTTTATTTTTTATTTAGTTATTTGTCAAACAAGTATAGTATTACAGTATGTATTAAATAAGAAGAAATTAGTGATAGAAGGATAAAAAGTCAGTAGGACAGGAACGGTAGGCACGAAGGTGCACTTATGCACGCCCCTTACAGACCTCTTAGAAAAGGGGGGAGGTCTATTGTAGATTCAATTTCAATTTCAATTCAATTTATTAGATTTGTATGCCGCCCCTCTCCGAAGAGTCGGGGCGGCTCACAACAATAATAAAAACAATATTCCAGTGAAAACAAATCTAATATTAAAAAGCACATAAAACCCTATCATATTTTAAAAAGCAAACAACATATACATATCCAAACATAAATATAAAAAGAAAAAAGAAAAAAAACAGCACATTCATACCAAACATAAAACAAAGTATAAAAAAGCCTGGGGGAAAGGTGTCTCAACTCCCCCATGCCTGGCGGCATAGATGGGTCTTGGGTAATTTACGAAAAACAAGGAGTGTGGGGGCAATTCTAATTTCCGGGGGGAGTTGATTCCAGAGGGCCGGGGCTGCCACAGAGAAGGCTCTTCCCCTGGGGCCCGCCAAACAACATTGTTTGGTCGACGGGACCCGGAGAAGGCCAACTCTGTGGGACCTTATCAGTCGCTGGAATTCGTGCGGTAGCAGGCAGTTCCGGAGATAATGTAAGGTTGAAGGTTTGGGGATTTAGGGAAGAAACAACAGAGTCCGGTAGTGAATTCCAGGCGTTGACCACTCTATTGCTGAAATCATATTTTCTGCATTCTAGTTTGTATCTATTGTGTGCTCTTGTGTTGTTGTTGTTAAAGGCGAAGTAGTCGCTAACAGGGTTATGTCAGGGAAATATCAGGGAATTTCAAAATGACTCCCCCCTGGACTCCCTGCTTTGGGAAAGTTGCGGCTGCTGCGTTGTCGGGGGTCCGTCCCTCGAAGGAGAACGCAGCCAGCCTGCCTGCCTCCAGCTGCCGCCTTGACTGACTCCAGCCCTTGTTTTGCAGAGAGATGCCAAAGGCCAGTTCCTCTTTGACCTGCTGTGCCATCACTTAAACCTCCTGGAGAAGGATTACTTTGGGATCCGCTTCGTTGACCCTGACAAGCAGAGGGTGAGTCCCGGCTTGGTGCCTTTGGTCAGGTGAGCCCCTTCCCCGTGTCCAGCCTCCGGGCTAGCACAGATGCCCCAGGGGGAGATTCCCCTGCTTGGTGGGTCTCCAGCTCCCCTCCATCTGCTGCTCCTGCCTCCTTCCAGAGGGGGAGAAGAGCTGCCCCCCCCACTTAAAAGACTGGCCCTGCTTCCCCTCCACCAATGGTCACATAGCCTCCTGTGGATTTCACTGCACAGCAAATGTGTCTGCAACATTTTTTTTATTTATTCATTTGTCCAATACACAATACATATGGAAGAGAATAGACATGAAGTAATGTAAAGATAATATGTAAAAATAGAGAAGATATATGAAAGGAAGAAAATATATATGATATATGAGATAAAGGAAAGACAGTTGGACAGGGGACGAAAGGCACACTAGTGCACTTATGCATGCCCCTTACTGACCTCTTAGGAACCTGGAGAGGTCAATCTTGGATAGTCTAAGGGAGAAATGTTGGGGGTTAGGGGTTGACACTATTGAGTCCGGTAATGAGTTCCATCTTTGCTTGCTTGTTATCTCCCATCTTGGGCTTATGCCTGACCCCTCTTTGAGGTCAGAATCATTCAATGTGGCCCTGTATGCCTCAAATGAAATACCCAGCGACCATAGTTCCCTCTAAGCTGAGCAGTAAGCAATCGCTCACTTAAAAATCATCATCAACTCAGAGTTTTCCAAACCTGCCCAGAAGCCGAGAGGGAAAGAGTGAGAGGGAAGGAGAGAGAGAGGAAGAGAGAGAAACAGATAGAAAAAAGAGAGGAAGGAAAAGAGAAAGAAAATCAAAATCTAGTTTGAAACTAGCTCAACTATTTAAGTGGCATTTTGATATTGACAGAGTTGCCCTATTATGAGCTCACTGTTATAGACACACAGTACAGTATTTTATTTTGAAATTCTCAGGCAAAACAGGGTGGGTTTTTTATTTGTTTGTTTGTTTGTTTGTTTATTTATTTATTATTTCTGTGCCGCCCAGTCCCAAAGGGACTGCCGCTCAGACACTATACTTTTCTGCCCACCCCCCCAAAAAATTAGAGGGAACACTGCCAGTGACTCCAATAGCGATAGCCCTCAGACTTATATACCACTTTACAGTGCTTTTAGAGCCATAGTGCTTTTACAGTAGACGTAAGTGATTTACAGAGAGTCAACCTCCTGCCCCGCAACAATCTGGGTCCTCATTTTACCCACCTCACAAGGATGGGAGTCTGAGTCAACCTTGAGCCAGGGGTGAGGTTTGAACTGCCAAATTGCAGGCAACCAGCAGTCAGCAGAAGTATCCCGGAGTACTGCACTCTAACCACTGCACCACCGAGGCCCAAGTTAGTAGTTATTGTATGGTTATGTCTGCATAGAATATATTTGAAATTAATCTGGTTTAATTGCAAATGAAATGAAATTCTATCTCAGGGCTTTTTTGGAGCATTGTTCAGACTGGAGAATTGAATCCCACCCCCTCAATTCTTCTGGGAACCCGAGTAACAGACCCAAGGGCAGCCCCCCCTCCCCCCTCCCCTTCTTTCTCTGCAAAAGTTGCTGGGCATAAAAAGAAGGGAGCCAGGCCAAGCTTGAGCCCACCTTGTCCTGGCAGGAGATGCTTTGATCAAGTGCCCCTGGGGAGGGTCTCTCCTTGCCCCCTTTATTATTATTATTATTATTATTATTATTATTATTATTATTATTATTATTTATTAGATTTGTATGCCACCCCTCTCCGTAGACTCGGGGCGGCTCACAGCAATAATAAGAACAATATACGGTAACAAATCTAATAATTAAAAGACTAAATTTGTCCTGGATTTGTCTCCCAGCTCCTGGATCGGAATAAGCAAAGACCTTGGGTGCCCCGGAGAGCAGGGGGCCAAGAGGCAAAGTCCCTGCCCTGCCAGTCCACCCCTCCTTTGGTTTCCACAAGGCCGGGGGTTCTGGCTTCATCCTGCGGGGTGGATGGGGGAGACATTGTGCTGCCCGAATGGACAGTCACAGCTCCTCCAATAGCAGCAGTCGAACCTGTAAGAGGAGTGAAGATGGAACAGACATCTGAGCTGTACCAACATTTCCCAAGAGCTATAGAGCGTGATTACCCTAAGAGGCATATCTAAAGAGAAATTCTGGCGACTATTAATAGTAAAATTATAAAAACGATTAGGGAAATAGGGTGTAGGATATAGATAAAGCCATATAACAAAATAATGATAGTTTATACATTCTACTTGGGATGCATTATGCAAAGATCCAGTTCTCTGGGGAGCTCTCTAATGCTGGGAGAGGAAAGAGAAGGGGGGGCAGGGGGGGGGACTGACTCAGTTACAGTTCCTGGGGGTACATTGTGGGGAGACCTAAAGGACCAGCTTAGGGTGGCCATCACGAGATGACAGGTAACAGTCAAGAGGAATGGCCCTTACCTGATCCATAGGCTCACGATATTCTGCACCTTCCTAAATTAAGAAGAGTGTATTATCTTAGAGTAAGAAGCAGTGGGCCACCTTGGGAATAGAATAGAATAGAATAGAATTTTATTGGCCAAGTGTGATTGGACACACAAGGAATTTGTCTTGGTGCAGATGCTCTCAGCGTACATAAAAGAAAAAGATACATTTGTAAAGAATCATGAGGTCCAACACTTAATGATTGTCATGGGGGACAAATAAGCAATGAAGAAACAATCAATATTAATAAAAATCTTAGGATACAAGCAACAAGTTACAGTCATACAGTCCTAAGTGGGAGGAAAAGGATGATAGGAACAATGAGAAAAACTAGTAGCAATAGAAGTGCAGATTTAGTAAAAGGTTTGACAGTGTTGAGTGGGGAATGAAGAGCCTTTGCGACATTTCTGTCCAATGCTCAGTAGAAGGGCAGTTCAAGTGATGTTCCAAGGGCAGAGAAGGGGCCCTGTGTGTGTGTTTGTGTGTGTGTGCGTAACCTGGTATCGTGATGGGCAACAGGGCAAGGCAGCCTCCGTAGGGAATAATCGACACGGAGCAGTGGTCAAAATCAAAGAGCAGCACGCACACAGCCTGCAAGGAAAACTCACGGCATCGCTTTGTCCTCCAAAACTCTCTGAACAAATCCCCACTTTAAAAGTTTACGGAAGGCCCCAAAGGAGCCGATCAAAGGAAGCTGCGGTGGACTCCTGGGGTAGAACTGCCTGCCCAAGGAGACGAGTGGGGAGGAGGCCCCAAGGGAGGAGGCCCCAAGGATGCACTTCCCAGACTGCTGCCTTCCCTACAGAGGGGGACCTACCCGGAGACCCTGAGCCGGAGCCAGCCTTGCCCTCCTCGGCCACAGCACCTGCTCCAAGGGCACCCAGCCAAGTTAGTCTTTCAAAAACAAGCTACCCCAAATACCTCTAAGAAATCCCAAGGCAGCTCCCACTCAGCCCCAACCGCTTTGTAGCTTCCACAATTGTATAACTGAAGTCGGGTTCTGGGGGGAGTGGGGGGGAGCAGACAGACAGCGCAGCCCCCCTCCCTTTGCTCGCCTTTAAATCTCTCTCTTTTCTTCGCTTCAGCACTGGCTGGAATTCACCAAGTCTATTGTGAAGCAAATGCGATGTAAGTATTTATGTTCATGATCTATTCAGTCGGCTGGCATGCCTCTACCTTGGCCCCCGTGGGAGGGTCTGGATCTCTGAAGGGGGAGGGGGTGGGGTGGACTACAGGGAAGCAGCAGCTGCCAAAGGGGGGAGAGGTTCATGCTGAATGGGGGCGGGAGGGGGCAGGGGGAGAGAAGAGGCAATCCAGAGCTGCATAGGAAAAGAACTAAGAGAGCCATTTCCTAAACATCTCCCAGAGTATATCCATTAGGGTTAGAGCACTCTAGCTTTAGTCTGGCAAGATTCTGTCTATAGCAGTGATGGCCAACCTACGGCACGGGTGCCACAGGTGGCACGCAGAGCCATTGCCCTAAATCAGTCCCAGTGTGCATGTGTGTGCCAGCCAGCTGATGTTTGGCTCACACAGAGGTTCTGGGAGGTCATTTTTGGCTTCAAGAGAGCCTCCGTGGGATGGGGGAGGGTTTTTTACCCTTCCCCGGCTCCAGGGAAGCCTTTGTAGCCTGGGAAGGGTGAAATACGAGCTTGCTGGGCCCACCAGAAGTTGGGAAACAGGCCGTTTCCAGCCTCCAAGGGGTCTCCAGGGGGTGAGGGAAGCTGTTTTCACCCTCGCCAAGCATTGAATTATGGATGTGGGCACTCGCACATGCACGATATCATGCACGCACGCTCTTTCGGCACCCAAGGAAAAAAAGGTTTGCCATCACTGGTCTATAGTGTGCCGTGATTATTATTATTATTATTATTATTATTATTATTATTATTATTATTATTATTATTATAGAATAGAATAGAATAGAATAGAATTTTATTTTAATGGCCAAGTGTGATTGGACACACAAGGAATTTGTCTTGGTGCATATGCTCTCAGCGTACATAAAAGAAAATATACATTTGTCAAGAATCATGTGGTACAACACTTAATGATTGTCATAGGGGTCAAATAAGCAATGAAGAAGCAATATTAATAAAAATCTTAGGATATAAGCCACAAGTTACAGTCACACAGTCAACATGGGAGGAAATGGGTGATAGGAATGATGAGAAAAACTAGTAGAATTATATGTTATATTATTATTATATATTAGATTTGTATGCCGCCCTTCTCCGAAGATGGGCGAACCTATGGCACGTGTGCCGGAGGTGGCATGCAGGGCCTCTCTGCCGGCACACGCACCATCGCCCCAGGTCAGATCTCCACGGGGTTTCTTTCGTGAGCATCTGTTTTCCTGCAAATGATGAAACAGAAGCTCATGAAAGAAAAAGATCTCACCTCTTACCACACTGCCAGTGTTGGGATATCCCACCTCCTGCCAGCCAGCTGGTTTTCGGGTCTCTGCTGTGCGTGAGCTTGTCCATGCACATTCACGCGTGTTGGTGGATGTGCATGTTCACACGCCCACACGTTTCAATTTGGGCCTGCGCATGTTAAGTTTGGGCACTTGGTGTCTAAAAGGTTTGCCATCACTGATCTAGTGGAAGCTAATAAACTTTGGCTAGATGGTGTTACGTTGTTCTTAGGCTACCCCCGAGATCCACCTTGCCAGACTCTTACTCTCCCCAAAATGCTGTTTTTTTATCACTGTTGTTAGCCGCCCCGAGTCTGCGGAGAGGGGCGGCATACAAATCCAATAAATAAATAAGTAAAAGAGAGGGGAACTCAGGCGTGGCCACAGATCCACAAGGAACCATGGTAACTCCATAGCGGCTAGCAGAGGTCTCACCTAAGTGCCAGCAGCAGATGGACACACGGGTCAGTGTTTCTTCATTAGCCACAACGATGCAGTTGTTGCAGCTGGTCAGGAAAAACCTCCAGTAGCTGTAGCCACCCAGTGACAAGAGCAGCACAGCCAGTCCCGGTGTGCTTGCAGGGCAGCTGGCTTGAGGAGTGTGGAGAGGACATGGACCAATTAACCTTCCTTACTCCGTGCCAGATGATCACGGGCAGAAGCGCCAACTGACCAGGCCAGGCTGAGTTTTTTTATTAAGCTTTGTTGAAGATCGTAGCAGCAAAACTGCCATTCCTTGGATGGAAGGCAACGACCTGATACGGGCAAGTATCAGAACTTCCTCAGGAGATTTAGAGCCCTACTTGGTGGCCCCATTCAGAGGATTTATTTTTATTATTTATTTATTATTTAGATTTGTATGCTGCCCCTCTCCGCAGACTCGGGGCTGCTCACAGCAAAATAAAACAATTCATAACAAATCTAAATTGTAGTTTAAAATATTTAAAAACCCCATTTACTAAACAAACATACATACAAACATACCATTCATAAATTGTATATACCCGGGGGAGATGTCTCAGTTCCCCCATGCCTGACGACAAAGACTCGGGGCAGCTAACAACAATATAAAAAGACAATGTAAACAAATCTAATATTAAAAACAATCTAAAAAACCCCAATTTAAAGAACCACTCATACATACAAGCATACCATGTATAAATTCTATAAGCCTAGGGGGAAGGGAATTTTCAATTCCCCCATGCCTGACGACAGAGGTGGGTTTTAAGGAGCTTAAGGAAGGCAAGGAGAGTAGGGGCAGTTCTAATCTCTCGGGGGAGTTGGTTCCCGAGGGCCGGGGCCGCCACAGAGAAGGCTCTTCCCCTGGGTCCCACCAAGCGACATTGTTTAGTTGACAGGACCCGGAGAAGGCCCACTCTGTGGGACCTAATCGGTCGCTGGGATTCGTGCGGCAGAAGGCGGTCCTGGAGATATTCTGGTCCAATGCCATGAAGGGCTTTAAAGGTCATAACCAACACTTTGAATTGTGACCGGAAATTGATCGGCAGCCAATGCAGACTGCGGAGTGTTGGTGAAACATGGGCATACCTAGGTAAGCCCATGACTGCTCTCGCAGCTGCATTCTGCACGATCTGGAGTTTCCGAACACTTTTCAAAGGTAGCCCCATGTAGAGAGCATTACAGTAGTCGAACCTCGAGGTGATGAGGGCATGAGTGACTGTGAGCAGTGAGTCCCGGTCCAAATAGGGCCGCAACTGGTGCACCAGGCGAACCTGGGCAAACGCCCCCCTCGCCACAGCTGAAAGATGGTTCTCTAATGTGAGCTGTGGATCGAGGAGGATGCCCAAGTTGCGGACCCTCTCCGAGGGGGGTCAATAATTCCCCCCCCCCCCCCCCATGGTGCATTAAGTGGTCTTGTGCTTGTCTAGAGCAGTGATTTTCAACCTTTTTTGAGCCGCGGCACATTTTTTTACATTTACGAAACCCTGGGGCACATTGAGCTGGGAGGTGGGGGGGCTAAAAAAAGTTTGGACAAAAAAATTCTCTCTCTCTTCCTCCCTTTCGCTCTATTTCTCTCTCCCTCCCTCGTTCTCTCCCTTCCTCTTTCTTTCTCTCTCCATCCCTCTTTCTTTCTCTTCCTTCCTTCCTCTCTTTTTTGCTCTCTTTCTCTCTCCCTCCCTACCTCCCTCTATGTCTTTCTCTCTCTCCTTCCCTCCCTCTTTCTCTCTCTCTCACTTTCTTTCTCTCTTGTTCTCTTTCTCTCACTCTCTCTTTCTCTTGCTTTCTTTCTCTCTTTCTTTCTCTCTCTCTTCCTTTCTCTCTCTGAACTTCGTGGCACACCTGAACATGTCGCGGCACACTGGTTGAAAAACACTGGTCTAGAGGATCTTGGTTCCTCTCGTTGTTCTAGACCTGATGGAATCCACTGAGTTGAGAGAAGTGCTGACTTTTGCCACTGGATCCTAGGTGGAATTGTAGCTGAGTGACAAATAACACCTGGGACTTCCTTTCTCTTGTCATATTATATTCTCCAGTTTCTGATGAGCAGTGTTCCATTTTTCTGAGACACAAATCCTCTTTTCGTTCTGGATGAAGTCAGCTTTTGCTAGGCCAGATTGGAGGTGCCCCCAAAGGGTGAGGGCTCCCCTGGGGCTGATGGATTCAATTCAATTCAATTCATTAGATTTGTATGCCGCCCCTCTCCGAAGACTCAGGGCGGCTCACAACAATAATAAAAACAGTATAACAATGGAACAAATCTAATAATAAAATTATATTTAAAAACCCCAACAATTTAAAAACACATACATACCAAACATAAAATATAAGAAAACCTGGGGGAGATGTCTTAATTCCCCCATGCCTGGCGATATAGGTGGGTCTTGAGTAATTTGCAAAAGACATTGAGGGTGGGGACCGTTCTAATCTCCGGGGGGAGTTGATTCCAGAGGGCCGGGGCCGCCACAGAGAAGGCTCTTCCCCTGGGGCCCGCCAAACGACATTGGACATTCCTTTAGACAAACACCCCCCCCCAGCCCATCTCAGACCTTTTTCTCTTCTGCAGCTCAGCCCCCCTTCACCATGTGCTTCCGAGTGAAGTTCTACCCCACCGACCCAGCTGCTCTGAAAGAGGAGATCACCAGGTAAGGCAGGGAGGGGCCTTCTCCCATGTTGGACCGGCCATAGGAAAAGCTTCTGGGGTGGGAGGCACTGGGCTTTGCTCCGATACCTCTATGGGGAAGGAGAGAAAGGGGGAAAGGAAAAGGACGTGGGTGTTGCTTTCCAGCAGGGCTGCCTTTAGCGATGGGCTTTGCCAGCAGCAAATGTCCTCCAGGGAGGATCAAGTCCTGCTTCTGAGCCTCCTGCTGGACACCCCTGAACTTGACCAACTAGGGGGCTGGAGCCTGAAACATACAATGAACAGTTGCAGGAACTGGCTAGTCTAGGGGGGAGAAGGACCAGGGGAGACATGAGAGAATCTTCCAATGTTTGAGGGGCTGCCACAGAGAGGGGGAAGGGGGCCAAGCTATTTTCTGCACTGCCAGAGGAGAAAGGAGATCCATTAGGACCTTGGAACAGGTTAGGTAGCCCCTCTCCCCTTTCTACTACAAGAGGTGCTGGGGGTCTGAGGTTGGGCTCCAGGGCTGCCGAGATGGTCTCAAAAGCAGAAGTGGAGACTCTTCCAATTTACCACTGCCACCGAGCTGCACTTAGTCCATTCCTGGGTGGCCTCTCTAGAGGATTCCGGCTCCCCCTGCCTGCACCTTATCTGCCCCTTGGATCATGTCTTGTGGGGCCTCCTGCTGCCTTCAGCCCAACTGTCCCAGCCCAGCAGGTGCGAGGGTGTCACCAAGAGCAGCGTTCAGCCTTGCAGAGGGAAGGGCCGGTGGAGGCATCCGGCTCAGAGGCCTGGAAACACTCTCCTTCAGACTGGCTCAGACACTGCCATTCCTGCCCGGACGTTTTGGAGCAGAGCCCTCTGGGAGGGAGAAGCTTAGCGAGGAGGGCCGACCACCGGAAGAGGCCCCGAGATGGTTCAGGGAGGCCCGAGCGGCTTCTGCAGAAGGTGTCGGCAGGAACGCACTCATCCCTCTCGCTCTGGTTCCCCTGACAGGTATCTCGTCTTCTTGCAGATCAAACGAGATCTGTATCATGGGCGCCTCCTGTGCAAGACCTCGGATGCTGCTCTGCTGGCCGCCTACATCCTGCAAGGTAAGGGGGGAGTGTTTTCTGTTTCGCGGGCTTCCAATAGATTCCAATCTCCCAGAATCACTTCTTTATTCATAAAGACCCCCCCCCCCCGGACTACTAATTGTGATGCATGATAGTGATCAAATTGGTTGACTGATTTTATTATATTGGGTTTTTAGCTTGTAGTTTTTAATTAATTAGATTTGTTTATATGCACTGTTTTATATTATGTGAACTGCCCAGAGTCTTCAGAGAAGGGCGGCACACAAATCTAGTAAGTAAGTAAGTAAGTAAGTAAGTAAGTAAGTAAGTAAGTAAGTAAGTAAGTAAGTAAGTAAGTAAGTAAGTAAGTAAATAAATAAGTAAATAAGTAAATAAGTAAATAAAATAAAATAAAATAAACAAACTAACTTTTTATTCAAACTCAGGCACACATGAATGAAATCTCAGGGTTAAAAGTAGCATAGGAGCAGATTCTATCTCATTTAGAGCTAGTTTTGATCAAAGTCCGGGAAGAGAACCAAACTCATTCTTTATTTACATTCCTTAGATAATACCTATTCATTTGCTCAAAACATATGCACTAGCTCACCAAAAACATTTACTGGCACAGCAATCCCGTGCCGATTGTCTTTTTGGGGCAGAAATCATGGTTTTAAACTTCATTCAAGCACACCCCATTTCTCAACGACGTTGAGGCTCCATGCCCTCTTTTCCACAGCCCCATTCCTTTATATTGCCTGGAAGTGACATCACACCTCAAAGAGCTAAGGTTGTGAGTTCGTACCTTTTACTCTGGCTCTCCTCTCGCCTTCTGATCATTCTTCTATAGCGAGGATTTATCCAATTTATTTATTCAATTTTTTTAATGCCGCCCTTCTCTTTAGATTCAGGGTGGTTTACATCATATAAGCAATAGCACTTTTTTAACAGAGCCAGCCTATTGCCCCCACAATCCGGGTCCTCATTTTACCCACCTTGGAAGGAGGGAAGGCTGAGTCAACCTTGAGCCGGTGATGAGATTTGAACCACTGACCTGCAGATCAGCTTAAGTGGCCTGCAGTACTGCACTCTACCTGTTGCACCACCTTGGCTCCTAAATTAATAATAATAATAATAATAATAATAATAATAATTTATTAGATTTGTATGCCGCCCCTCTCTCCGAAGACTTGTTTTCCACTAACGTGTCTTCCTCACTGTCTGACTGGGACCAATCTCCCATTGTCACATCCGCTCTCTCAGGCTTCCCGCAGTCATTTTCTGCCTTGCTCTCTGGTCCCTCTGGCAGCCCCCCTGCCCAGGGTATCCAGAAGGGCCTGGCTCATCCTCCTCAGAACCAGGCGTGACCCGAGGTGGACAAGGAGTACTCACAACAGGGGGAGCTTCAGACGGAGACTTTGGAGAGGGATGAATGGGAGCCCTCACCAAGGCTTCCATCCAAACTGTGCGGCCTTTAAGCCCGTCTGTCCCTAAGCTGGGGGGGGAGGGGGAGGAGCTCTTTGGTGGGCTTTGACTTGCACCCCAGCCCATTTTTTTCCATCACTCCCCTCGTTTTCTTCCCAGGGGAAATAGTTTTGAGGAGGAGACGGGGCCACGTTTGCCCTTTTCTCAACATCTTTTCGGGGCTGAAAGAGATCCTGCAATAAACACGACTAGCCTTTGCAGCCAGTTAGCTTCCTGGTGAATGTACAGTGATACCTTGTCTTACAAACTTAATTGGTTCCGGGACGAGGTTCTTAAGGTGAAAAGTTTGTAAGACGAAACAAGGTTTCCCATAGGAATCAATGGAAAAGCAATTAATGCGTGGGAGCCCATAATTCACCACTTTTGCCAGCCAAAGCGCCCGTTTTTGCGCTGCTGAGATTCCCCTGAGGTTCCCCACCATGGGAAACCCCACCTCCAGACTTCTGTGTTTTTGCAATCCTGCAGGGGAATCCCAGCAGGGGAATCCCAGGATCGCTGGGAGGTGGAGTTTCCCAGCGAAGGGAGCATCAGTGAAATCGCAGCATCGCAAAAACACCGAAGTCCTCGAAACCCCACCTCCGGACCACTTGTGTTTTTGCGATGCTGCGATTTCACTGAGGCTCCGCTCTCTGGGAAACCCCACCTCCGGACTTCCGTTGCCAGCGAAGCGCTTGTTTTTGCAATGCTGGGATTCCCCTGCAGCATCGCAAAAACACAGAAGTCCAGAGGTGGTGTTTCCCATGGAGGGGAGCCTCAGGGGAATCCCAGCAGCACAAAAATGGGAACTTCGCTGGCAACGGAAGTCCAGAGGCGGGGCATCCAAGTGGCGGCGGTGGGTTTGTAAGGTGAAAATAGTTTGTAAGAAGAGGCAAAAAAATCTTAAACCCCAAATTTGTATCTCGAAAAGTTTGTATGACGAGGCGTTTGTAAGACGAGGTATCGCTGTATTTGGTTAAGGGGACATTTCTGAAACAAGAGCTCCAGACGGAGCCCCCGAGGGTCCCCTTTGCTTCCATTTGCCAAAGTCAGCAATTATAGGTGGTTTCATTTCTTTCTTTCAGCCGAAATTGGTGACTATGATCCTGGAAAACATCCAGAGGGATACAGTTCCAAGTTCCAGTTTTTTCCCAAACACTCTGAGAAGTTGGAGAGGAAAATTGCTGAGATCCATAAAATTGAGCTCAGGTGACTCTCTTGCTCTGCGTGTTCATTTGCCTCCTAGATTGTGCAAAAGCGGTTCCTGTAGCACGTCTTGCGCCGAGTCGGGAGCAATCCAGTTCAGCATTGCTAGGGGGGAAGTCGGGTGACCTTAGAGCAGTGTTTCTCAAATAGTGGGGGGGCACAGTGCAATGCCCGGGGGGGGGGGCGTGTGACCCTGGGGAAAAGTGCTTTTTTTGCCGCAGCACACAGCACAGAGCAGGAGATATGAAGTGCATATAACAAACCTTGGGAAACACTGGTCTAGCGAATAAAAGGCAGGGCTGCTGTGAATCCCTTCAGGGCACAGTTGATCCAGGCAAGGAAAAAAACAGAACAGGGCAAGGGTGGTGAATGGCTGGAAGCATCCCTGGAGGGGGGAGAAGCCGGCTAAGGGGAACAGCTGGTGTGTGAGCAGCGGAAACGGTCCCTTTGAAATACAAATGGCCTGGTCCAGCAGGTGCAAATCCAGCCAGATTGCAATTTAATCCAGGATAATTCCAATATTACATTGCAGTGGGGACTGAGGGTTTAAGAATGAGTTGGCAACAATTCAGCCAAGCTGGGCCTGAAGACCTCTTGGGTTTTATCCCATTTGGCAGGTGTTGTTCTGGCTTCAGGCCCCTCCTGGCCGGGGGGAAATTGCTCCCCGTTTGCTCAAGCCGATGCGAGAGGATTGGTCCTTCTCTCTCCCGCCCGCTGTGTTGTTATCTGTTGGGTTATCGTATTGTGCAAGAAACGTTGCATTTCCTATGATTCCAGAAGCATCTTAGGAAAACCCCTGATTCAAGCACTTCTAGCTATTTACTGCATAAGCATTTTGTCAGAATGTTTAAGGTCGCCTTTCGCCCTGACAGCTCTCTGGCTCGGCTGGGAAAGCAGGACCAATTAATAATGTAAAAAGAAAACCATCAAGAATACCAAATTAGGCGCACAAAATTGGCATCGGCATAACAGAAGCTGCCTGGTCCTGGGCTGCTCCCCTGGGCCCTCATCCGCCGGAGCCCAGCCCCATGTGTGGCTGCCAAAGGCCAGCAGGCAGCGGTGGCTCCGTTCGGGGCTCAGAGCGTCCGAGGCCAGGGGATGACCACCCTCGCCCCCTCTTCTCTTCCAGTGGGCAGACCCCCGCGACGGCAGAGCTGAACTTCCTCAGGAAAGCGCAGACCCTGGAGACGTATGGAGTGGACCCCCATCCCTGCAAGGTACATGGTGGGGCTCCCCATCCTTCCTCCTTCTGCACCGAGGGCCTGGGCGTTCACGCTCCACACAGGCAGCAATGAAGCGGGCAGTGGCTGCCCTGGCCGGCTGTGGCATTGGCCACGAAACCCTCCTCCTGGTAGAGACCGAATCCCCCCTGGAAGGGTTATTAAGTAGCCGTGGAGGACAGGCCGCCTCGAGTCCCCCTCCCCACACCGCACCCCTTCACCCTTCCTCACTGCCCTACTGGTTTTGTAAGGCTCCCCTGTTGAGCCAGATCTCAATTGCAGATTGACAGCAATCGGCTGGGGTCTGGAAGCGACACGGCCACCTCCTCCTTGGTCAGAAGCGAGGGGAGAGAAATGGGCACAGCTGCATTTAAATGCTAACCGCGAATCAAAGCATTTGAAAGGAGATTCTGCAGCAAAAGCCGTTAAGGAGGGTCTGCAGCAGAAAGAGATTGGCCAGATCAGCTGGATCGACTTTTGCCAGGTCTTTAATATTTAAGTCAATGTCAAGGAGGGCAACCTGCCCCTTGGTGACCAGAGGCTCCCTGGCCTGCCACGCAGCCTCTCCCAGCTCAGAGAAAACCCCCTCGGTGGCCTGTCCAGAGAGAGCGTGGCCCACCTCGTGGCCAGCTCTCCCGGTGCCATTCCTGCCTGCTGGACCATTGCTTTGCATGGCAGGGGGCCATGGAATAAGCCAGGCCACACTTAGAAATAGGAGTTTAAGTAGGGAAAGGGATGCGGATGGGGGGCCAAATCTTTCCTTCCCGAAACGGAGGGCAGGGATGAGGGGCAGGCCCTTCTACTACAGCAAGGCCTCATTCTGGGCCTTAATGATTATCGTCTTTGGCATTGTCTTCATTTCCTCCAATTTTCAAACCACTGACTTAAACATATAATTTACGCAACACAACCATAATTTAAGGCTGGTGAGCACTGATTACATGAAACTCAAACTTGGGAAGGATCCAACTGTGAAAATGCTGTTCTTTCTTTCTTTCTTTCTTTCTTTCTTTCTTTCTTTCTTTCTTTCTTCCTTCCTTCCTCTCTTTCTCCCTCCCTCCCTCTCCTTCCTTCCTCTCTTTCTCCCTCCCTCCCTCTCTTTTTCCTTCTCCCCTACTTTGTCTTCCATCCAGCAGCTGACAGGGACAAACCACTCAACCCAACTATGGTAGAGACCTCAGTAGTTACCGAGGGCAAATCTTTAGGCTGCTGCCTTGCGGTTTGTACTCCGAATCAATGATGAAGTTTATTTACCTACTTATTTATTAAATCTGTTTGCCACCCATTTCGCCACAAAGGTCAAAAGCAATAAAACTATGCACACACTGCACAGAGATACACCCAGTAACAATGAATTTATAAGTTCTGGTAAAAAGCTGGGGAGGGAGGTGGGATGTGCCCTTAGTCCACCAACCACTTCCAGGGTGATCCTCCAGCTTTTGTGCCTGGCCTTCCAGTCAGGAAGGTGGGAGAAGATCTGACCATGAGGTGGGGGGGGGGGAGGCAAAGGCCAGGAAAAGAAAAGGGCAGGAAAGGCTCTTATGGACCCCACCAGCCAGTATTATTATTATTATTGTTATTGTTATTATTATTTATTGGATTTGTATGCCGCCCCTCTCCGCAGACTCGGGGCGGCTAACAACAGCAGTAAAACAGTACAACAAAAGCCAATACTAAAAAAACAGTTAAAAACCCATTATATAAAAACCAGTCATACCTACAGACATACCATACATAAAATTGTGAAGGCCTAGGGGGAAAGTGTATCTTAGTTCCCCAATGCCTGGCGGCAGAGTTGGGTTTTAAGCAGCTTACGAAAGGCAAGGAGGGTGGGGGCAATTCTAATCTCTGGGGGGAGTTGGTTCCAGAGCGTCGGGGCCGCCACAGAGAAGGTTCATCCCCTGGGTCCCGCCAAGCGACATTGTTTGGTTGACGGGACCCGGAGAAGACCCACTCTGTGGGACCTAACTGGTCGCTGGGATTTGTGCAGCAGAAGGCGGTCCCTGATGTAATCTGGTCCGGTGCCATGAAGGGCTTTATAGGTCATAACCAACACTTTGAATTGTGACCGGAAACTGATCGGCAACCAATGCAGACTGCGGAGTGTTGGAGAAACATTGGCATATTTGGGAAAGCCCATGATTGCTCTCACAGCTGCATTCTGCACGGTCTGAAGTTTCCGAACACTTTTCAAAGGTAGCCCCATGTAGAGAGTGTTACAGTAGTCGAGCCTCGAGGTGATGAGGGCATGAGTGACTGTGAGTAGTGACTCCCGGTTCAAATAGGGCCGCAACTGGTGCACCAGGCGAACGCCCCCCTCGCCACAACTGAAAAATGTTTCTCTAATGTGAGCTGTGGATCGAGGAGGACGCCCAAGTTGCAAACTCTCTCTGAGTGGGTCAATGAATCTCCCCCCAGGGTAATGGACGGACAGATGGAATTGTCCTTGGGAGGCAGGACCCACAGCCACTCCGTCTTGTCTGGGCTGAGTTTGAGTTTGTTGACACCCACCCATTCCTTGACCGAGGGGGCCTCCTCTGCCAGCACGGCTGGGACCGTCCCGTCCCATTGGGATGAGATGGCTCCTCAGGGACCTGGACTCATCCCTCCAGTCCAGGGCTTTCAGGGTAATGGCCAAGGGCACCTGGAAGCAGCTTGCAGGACAGAACAGGAGATGGGAGGCTGCCCCCACGCCACCCACTCTGCCAGCTGTAGCTTCCAGTGGCTCTTCAAGGGTTGAGGGGCTTCAGCACGAGAGGAGCTCCTGGAGCTGTTGTGGCTGCACTTCCAGAAGGGAACCGCTTTGCTGCTGCCTTTTTTCCAACTTCTGATTGTCTGGGATCTCTGAGTGGTCTCCCGCCCAACCCAACCAAGCAAAGTTTTCTCCTCCTCCGCTTTGTTTCCAGACCCCGCCCAGTGCGGACACTCTGGGTTGGAGCCAGCCATTCACGCAGCAGGTGGGGCCCCCTAGAGCGCCCCCTCTGGATGGGCCTTGTGCCCAATGAGCCTTCCCCAATTCCTTTCTTTGACTTTCGGGGCCACTTCAAGCAGCGGCTTCTCCTTCCAAATAAGGTAGAAAGAGGGACCCTGGGGCTAATGGAAAAGCATTAAAACATAAAGCAGTATGAAAATTAAAATGTTACGAGTTACAGTTTTTAAAAGTTTAAAGTTTAAGGAGGCAAGAGTAAATACTTTGTGAAATTAGTTGGCTGAGGGAAAGGAAGGACTGAGGTTACAAAACAATAATACAATATAGCCCTAACCCTAACAATATAATATCTAAAAACTAAACTCTGCAGCCTTCTGCCGCACGAATCCCAGCGACCGGTTAGGTCCCACAGAGTTGGCCTTCTCCAGGTCCCGTCGACTAAGCAATGCCGTCTGGCGGGACCCAGGGGAAGAGCCTTCTCTGTGGTGGCCCCAGCCCTCTGGAATCAACTCCCTCCCAGAGATTAGGACTGCCCCCACCCTCCTTGCCTTTCACAAGCTCCTAAAAACCAACCTATGTCGCCAGGCATGGGGTAATTGATATTCTCCTTAGCTATTATGATTTATGTATGGTTTGCTTGGGTCGTGTGATGATTTTTTATGATAAGGGTTTTAATCTGTTTTTAATATTGGATTTGTACAATGTGTGTTGTGTTGTGAGTTGCCCCAAGTCTTCGGAGAGGGGCGGCATACAAATCTAATAAATTATTATTATATTATTATTATTTCCCCCAGCCCTCTTTGGAGCCCCACTGGGTCCTTTAGTCACCAGGGCAATCAAGTGGGCCCAACCTCCCTGTGGAGGGGGTATAGCTCAGTCTATATTATTAGAATTTATTGTCATTTGGGTCCCATATATAGATTCTATGCATAATTGAACCCAAACTTCGGGATGTGGTATTGGGCCCTGTTGGATCCTAATCTCAGAATGGTTTCCAGTTCAAGTTGAAATTTACTTTTAAGGGGCAAAGTTATTTTAGACCCTTTCTCCTGTCCCAGGGGGGGCCCCAAAAGGGCCCCCGCTTTGGGCAGTAGGAGCAGCCTTGAAAAGCAGAAGGAAGGGCAGCAGCCAAGGCGATGGTCAGAGAAAAGAAATTGGGGTTTTCCGGGCAGGAAGGGAATTTGAGAAAGCATCTCAAAAGATGTGTATGTGTACAAATTCAGGCTTGCAGGATTTATTTATCTATTTATTAGATTTGTATGCCACCCCTCTCCGTAGACTCGGGGCGGCTCACAGCAATAATAAACAATATATAACAAATCTAATAATTTAAGAGAAACACTAAAAAACCCATTATTAAAAGCAGACATACACACAAACATACTATACATAAACTGTATAGGCCCGGGGGGAGATGTTTCAATTCCCCCATGCCTGACGAGAGGTGGGTTTTAAGGAGTTTACGAAAGGCGAGGAGGGTGGGGGCAGTTCTAATCTCTGGGGACAGATGGTTCCAGAGGGTCGGGGCTGCCACAGAGAAGGCTCTTCCCCTGGGTCCCACCAAACGGCATTGTTTAGTTGTTGGGACCCGGAGAAGGCCAACTCTGTGGGATCTAATCGGTCACTGGGTTACCTTATAGAAAAATAACATTTGCTTGTATGACTTTGGCCTCCCCATCTGTTCTACCTTGAAGGGCTGGCAGTCGGTCCTTTTTCTGGGACCACGTGTGGCTGCGTATGCTGGCCCAACCCAGAAACAAGAGGGCCGCTCTGCCCCCAGGCAATGCATGGGAGGGGCCCCTTCTGGTCACGGCCGAATGGGCTGTTGCCTCCCCAAGTGGGAGGAGAGCCATGTCCAGGGTTCAAGAGCTGCGGAGGAACCTCGCTGTTCAACCCAGGCACCCGGCTCAGAGTCCTCAGACGGCCGTAGGGCTCCTCCACGTGCTGCGCTTGCCTGCCCCCCCCCCCGTGGCCTCCCTCGCTGAGCAGCGGTTGGTGTTTTGCAGGACGTCTCTGGAAACGCTGCGTTCCTGGCCTTCACCCCCTTTGGATTCGTGGTCCTGCAGGGAAACAAGCGAGTTCACTTCATCAAATGGTGAGTTCTGCGCCTAAAACCAGCTCCTGTAGTTACCCAGGAGGAAGGGAGCCCCCTCCCCATGTCTCTTCCCCCCCCCTCAAGACTATGCCTGTATTGGAAAGCAAGGAGCTTTGGGGCTTGGTCTTGCTTGACACACACAAACACTTGGCCTCACCCTCAGGGCAGACTTCATTATTTCCTCTCCCCCCCCCCTTTTTGAAAGTAGTTTACAAAATTAAACAGTACAGAAAAGTATATGTTCATATATGTATATATTTGTTTTCGTAGATTTTCACGGGTACAGGTATGACGGTCTTGGTATATTCGGGTTTCTTCCCGTGTAGGATTTAGAAATTTCTGGTGACGTTTCGACGAGGTCCCACTCGTCATCTTCAGGCTGGTGCTTCTGTCCTTGTTCTAGGGCGAACACAGCGAGACCTGAGCTGCTGTATCCCAGCCATAGAAACTGAAATCAGACTCAGAACACACATTGCAAAACAACCAAGTGGCCTGCGAGCTCCAACTACTTAGGATATCACCCCTAATCCACAATCATTAACTAATCAGCATACCTCAGTTAAATCAACGACCCCAGGTGTTACCCCACTCACTCACCAGGAAGTTTCTACACAGCAGGCAATTGCTGAGCCATCAAACCACACCCAGCCACCAGTATTTATAGAAGGAAGGCAGCTCAGGTCTCGCTGTGTTCGCCCTAGAACAAGGACAGAAACACCAGCCTGAAGATGACAAGTGGGACCTCATTGAAACGTCGCCAGAAATTTCTAAATCCTACATGGGAAGAAACCCAAATATACCAAGACCGTCATAGATAGATAGATAGATATAGATTAGATTATTTATATATATATATATATATGGAGAGAGAGAGAGATGGAAAAGATAAAAAGAAAGAAGCAGAAAAAAAGTGAACACTAGATTCAAAAAGAAAAAGGAAGGAAAGAAAAGAAAGGAAGGGACAGGAAAGAAAGGAAGAAAGAAAAAGAAGAGATTTAAACTTTTGATTCTGACTTCTGATTGTCATTTCAGTGGTTATAGAGATGTCTGGATGCCCTCCCAGATTATGTGTATGACCCAGTTCCCTTCTTCCCGTATAAAGCCTGCCTTAATCACCAGTTCATTTTCATACATTTCCAGTGAAAAGTCCAAAAAGCCTTTGGTTAAAAATAGTTGTGACTCATTTGGTTAGTTGTTCCATGACCAAAGAGGTCAGTTAGCCATTTCCACATTTCTCCATCTTTATGATCCTCTCTTCTTTTCATTCTGCCTTTTCCCATCTTGGTGCACATAATGACCTTATTGCAGTTAATCTTCCCTGAGTCTTTTATAATTGGCTTCCAATGAAGAAAATTCAGGTTTCCACTAAATATATATTTTTTAAATGGTCTGCATTTTGTACTTGCATCCATTATTATTATTATTATTACTATTATTATTACTATTGCTTTTTTAAGTTTACATGGTAAACATGTCCTTTCATACCATACACATTTTCAACAGTACTTAGAGATACCTTTATATCTCTCTGTTAACATATGTCTATTGATGTCTGATTTGTCTGAAAATAGGGTTGAGTCTGCCCATATGGTGTGAAATGAAGGAGTTTTCTGACTGCCGTTTGGTGTTGTGACATGAAAACTTCTTCATGTCACAACACATGGACAGATTCAAGCATCGTTGCACCTGGCAATGTCATCATCCTAGCTCACAGCTAGTTAAGTCCATACGATGCGCAGTTAGTGTCCTTTCTCTGGCTTTGTCTTGTAGCCTGTTGTTGATATGCCCGTGTCCTCTTTGACCTTTTTACTGCAGCTCCATCCTGAGCTTCACGTATTTTTCGACAATATCTCCTATGCCCCTTTCCTGGTCACTTAAGCTACACACACCCACATTGGACTGTCCGCCGGGCGATTCGTCCTCCGCCCACGTCAGCCCAGCGTGGCTCTCTCCATTTAACCTGCTCCTTCAAATCTGCCAGGCACTGCTGCCCCTCCTGAGGCCGAGATGCCTTCTCCACCACAACCACCCCCGCCCTGAGCCATCAATGTTCAACTTGGATTTGCAACCACTCTCCTTTTCCAAAAGAGGTTTCGTTTAACTTAGTGTTTTCTGCAGCTTGATTTAAAACCTCTGCCATTGGCCAGGGTCCCTTCTGCCGCATGAATCCCAGCAACCGGTTAGGTCCCAGAGTGGGCCTTCTCCGGGTCCCATCAACAAAACAATGTCGTTTGGCGGGGCCCAGGGGAAAAGCCTTCTCTGTGGCGGCCCCGGCCCTCTGGAACCCCCCCCCCCCCCGGAGATTAGAATTGCCCCCACCCTCGTTGCCTTTTGTAAGCTCCTTAAAACCCACCTCTGCCGTCAGGCATGGGGGAGCTGAGATATTCTTTCCCCCTAGGCCTTTACAATTTATGCATGTTATGTTTGTTTGTAGGGATGTTTGGTTTTTACAATAAGGGTTTTTAGTTGTTTTAGTATTGGATTTATATGATGTTTTTTATTACTGTTGTTAGCCGCCCCGAGTCTACGGAGAGGGGCGGAATACAAATCCAATTAATAATAATAATAATAATAATAATAATAATAATAATAATAATAATATGTGGGGGCTGCCCTTGTCATGCGAGGCCGGAGGATCTGTGGTGATGCCCTCTTTCATGGAACGGCCTCTCTTTTGCTTGCAGGGACGAAGTGGCCAAGATGAAATTTGAAGGCAAGACGTTCTATTTATATGTATGTCAGAAAGAGGTGAGTGCCGCCTTCCAAAGCGATCTGCTTAGTGAGACCGAATAAATCCAGTGGCATCTCTGCCTGCAGATCACCAAGAGATCTCAAGAAGTTATCTGGATCCAGGTTAAACTCGGTATTGCCTTATTAAAGCAACCGCCAGGCCGAGAAACTGGGATGTTTCCAAATGGATCAGCAGAGCTTCCTTGGTTCTAGGCTCCATCGAACCCCAGAATCCAGCTCAGACAGGCCTGCCTTCATCAATGAGCAATGCTGGTCAAAAGGGGTGGGGCCAGTGTAGATGGACCCACCCACTTGGGTTTGTTGGATGCTGAGCTTCCTCTCTGCCTGGAGAAAAAGCTCCCAGATTTCCAGGCCTCCCCCGGAACAAATACGGGGAGTTTCCCAATTGGCCCCTTGAGCAGCCTTTGCATCCTTGCAAGGAGGGTCCCAGCCCAGGCACAGAGCCCCTGGGACATTTTTTAAAAAAAATAAAAATATTTTTATTAAATTTTATTACAACAACAAAATACTTAAAGAAAAAGTGCCCAACACCAATAAACCCCACCACCATTTAGGGGGTTAAATTATTTACAATAAGTTTCAATTTCTTCCTTAGCCCCGGTTTACATTTCTTTACATACAAAAAGTGATTGGAATTTATTTTTCACATTGTCGTCATAAATTCTACTTAAGATATAATGTTTCACCTTATTCCATCGTGCCATCAGCTTCTCCAATTTATTTTCATCAAAGTTATTTAATCTTATTTCCATAATTTCGAAGTGGATGTGGTCCACCATGTACCAGTACCAATTCTGGATTGTCCATTTATTGCTATCCTTCCACTGAGAGCTTCTGGGACTTGAAGTGCATGGAGGGGGTTCTGTCCCCCCAATTCTATGCTGTACTTTTGCCAGGCAGAGGGAATAGCGTACCCTCTTCACCACATCCCAAGATTAAACACCCTCCCACCACACTTCCCACTTTGTTCTCCCAAAGTTGGGGGGCAGAGGAGTAAGTAGTAGTCCAGGGCACTGCTGGCTGGGGAGAGAAACAAATCTTGAGGTCTGGGACAGGCTGCCTGCTTTCCCAGACTCTGCTTGGGAGATCTGGGTGTCCAGTAGAGAGAAGGTGTCTGCTTTGTCAAAAAGCCAAGATGGTGGCCACCTGCCCTGTTTAACATGCATCGCAAGACATTAAAAAATCCAGGCTGGGACTTTGATGGCAAAGAACAGAGAAGATGAAGGATGCTATGCAAGATAACCTAACCCGAGCACTAGGCAAAAGGGACTAAAGCAATTGTTAAGTCTAGAACGCCCAGATAACATTTGGAAATGGATCAGGCGTCTCTCCAATTCACTGGACCATAACCACGAAGAAGAGGACCCTTACAACCAGAGTGGCAAAATTCTGTTCTGAGAGCCCACCTTAACAAAAGGAGTTTTAGACACACTGGGAGTAAAGAGTTGGTAAACTGCAGCGATAGAAAGCGCCCAGGCAACCATAGTGCTTGGGTGGAAAGACGATAATAAATGGACGATAAAAAATTAGTGCAGGTACATGGTGGACCACATTCACTATGAAATTATGGAAATCAGATTACATAATTATAATGAAGAGAAATTAGCAGCAACAATGAGGTGGTGGGAGAAGGTTAAAAATTATATATTAACAATATCAGCAAGCGATGCAAATGTAAGAAATAAAATTCAATCACTTTATAATGAATGAACAATGTAACCCAGAGATGAAGCAAATGAAGGATACAAAATTGAGTCTTCCCTGGTGAAGGGAATCTTTATTTTTTTTGTTTGGTGATGGTACACTTTTATGGTTTATGCTTTTGTTTTGTTTTCTGTAAAACTTTTTAAAAAATCAATAAAAATTATATTTTTAAAAAAAAGGGAGTAAAGAGTTGGTTTCCTGTTCTGGCCCACTACAGAGCTGGATCTAAACCCATCCATGTTTTTGTTTGTTTAATTCTATTTTTCATGCTTTCTTTCAAACAATATCAAGACCATCTATAAATTAACCACAAACATTTTTTTCTGGGATTCTGATAGGAAAAGAAAATTGTTCTGACCTATTTTGCTCCAACTCCTGAAGCCTGCAAGCATCTCTGGAAATGTGGGATTGAAAATCAAGCCTTTTATAAGTGAGTAGAAGGTGTCTTTTCCAGGAATGCTTTCTCTCCTTTCTGTCCTCAGCAGTTGCCAATGCAGAGCCTGCCCCCTCAGCCCAAAGCGGCGGTGGTCCAGGATTGGTTTCTGCTGCAGCCACAACTTGCCCTGTAAATGGGCCTCTGATCTGGTTGGTGATCCCTCTGGCTGTTGCCTGGGAATTCTTTCCATCTCCCAGACCAGGGGTAGGCAAAGTTGGCTGTTCTATGACTTGTGGACTTCAACTCCCAGAATTCCTGAGCTAGCAAGATTGGCTCAGGAATTCTGGGAGTTGAAGTCCACAAGTGATACAAGAGCCAACTTTGCCTACCCCTGTCCCAGACGAAGCTCAGAAGCCTGAGAAAGAATTTCCGTGAGAAAGAATTTCTCAGCAAGAGCATCTGCTGTCCAGGGGTAGTGATTTCTGACAGTCTCAAAATGGGTGAGCAGTGTGGTCGGGCGGTAGGAAAAGCAAGTAGGATGCTTGGCTGCATAGCTAGAGGTATAACAAGCAGGAAGAGGGAGATTATGATCCCCTTATATAGAGCGCTGGTGAGACCACATTTGGAGTACTGTGTTCAGTTCTGGAGACCTCACCTACAAAAAGATATTGACAAAATTGAACGGGTCCAAAGACGGGCTACAAGAATGGTGGAAGGTCTTAAGCGTAAAACGTATCAGGAAAGACTTCATGAACTCCATCTGTATAGTCTGGAGGACAGAAGGAAAAGGGGGACATGATCAAAACATTTAAATATATTAAAGGGTTAAATAAGGTTCAGGATGGAAGTGTTTTTAATAGGAAAGTGAACACAAGAACAAGGGGACACAATTTGAAGTTAGTTGGGGGAAAGATCAAAGGCAACATGAGAAAATATTATTTTATTGAAAGAGTAGTAGATCCTTGGAACAAACTTCAGCAGACGTGGTTGGTAAATCCACAGTAACTGAATTTAAACATGCCTGGGATAAACATATATCCACTGTAAGATAAAATACAGGAAATAGTAGAAGGGCAGACTAGAGGGACCATGAGGTCTTTTTCTGCCGTCAATCTTCTATGTTTCTATGTTTCTATCTTGGGTTTCCCTTGGCTCTATGTGCTGCCTGGCCCTGTTTGGAAATCTTGTGTTCAGGCATCCCCTTTTTTTCTTATGCTAACAGAGAAAGCAGGCACTGCATTGTTTAGATGGATCCTCTGGACTTTTTAGGCAAGGGGTGAAAAGTGGCCACCATAATTGTTTGGGATTGTGGCATGTCGTAGAAAAGGCGATAGATATTTCTGCTTTAGTTTTAAGAGCTAATGCCACATACCAAAGTACAGCTTTTCATTTTTCTAAATCAACTTGTACAAATCCACACCAAATATTGTACACGTGCACTTACCAAATCCTGATTAGTTTTGCATGCTTGCCAAAATAACATTGCATTTAATGTGCAGCTTTTGTGCAGATATTGCTGTAGATTCCCAAGTTGGATAGTCTCCGATTTTGCTAAGTCAAATAAATCTTAGCTAGATAAGTCTGATCAGCGCTACCTTAATTCAGCTCTGGAATGGATTCCTCTCAAAGTAGCTCAGAGGATCTTGGAAGGTGTGACTGGCCTCACTAACCTAGTGTTGACCCTTGGCATTGCCTGGTGAGGAGATGGACTCCCAAGTAGAAACAAGGAAATACAGTAGCTCCATTTGTTACAAAAGGAAAAAAAGTTATTAGAAGCCAAGTGAATTGCAGTAAATCAGAGCTAGTTGCATGCAAAGTTCTCCCAGCCTTTTCTTCTTTAGTAGCTGGAAGTCACCTCATTCCCTGCCCTGTCAAACCAAAACCCTCAAAAGAGATTTGCAGAAGGGAAAGAAGTCAATCACTCCACCTTTCCCCCCTTCACCTGTTGAGGGGTCCACGTCCCTTCTCTCTAAGCAAGCGAGGGGACAAAAATGGCCAACATAAAATTAACAGAAAACAGGTTAATACTAAAATTACCAGTGATGACCTTGGTAAGAGAACTGTGTCTGGGCAAAGTGCCAGTCCCCAAGCAGGAGATTTCTTTGGACAGGTCAATGCAGGCGATGCCCTTCTCATATGCCGAGCAAAGAGGCTTCTGGCAGTAGGAGAGGCCTCCATTGGGCTCTTCCCACCAGGCGGGTGCCCTGCAGGGCAATGTAAAGTGGAACACCCCCCCATGTCACACCAACACTCCGCAGTCTGCATTGGTTGCCGATCAGTTTCCGGTCACAATTCAAAGTGTTGGTTATGACCTATAAAGCCCTTCATGGCACCGGACCAGATTATCTCTGGGACCGCCTTCTGCTGCACGAATCCCAGCGACCAGTTAGGTCCCAGAGAGTGGGTCTTCTCCGGGTCCCGTCAACCAAACAATGTCGCTTGGCGGGACCCAGGGGAAGAGCCTTCTCTGTGGCGGCCCCGGCCCTCTGGAACCAGAGATTAGAATTGCCCCCACCCTCCTTGCCTTTCGTAAGCTGCTTAAAACCCACCTCTGCCGCCAGGCATGGGGGAACTGAGATACACTTTCCCCCTAGGCCTTTAAAACTTTATGCATGGTATGTCTGTATGTATGATTGGTTTTTATATAATGGGTTTTTAACTGTTTTTAGTATTGGATTGTTGTTATATACTGTTTTATTACTGTTGTTAGCCGCCCCGAGTCTGCGGAGAGGGGCGGCATACAAATCCAATCAATCAATCAATTAATTAATTAATTGGGGGCCTTTCCAGAATCAGACTGGGTACACTTTTGCCACATCTTCTGGGTGGGTTGTTGCTCTGCATAAAGCAGTTTGGACCAGCAATGAGAATAGGGAGAAGGGCCATGAAACTTGGACAGGTGAGACGGCATTCTGCTTGTGCCTGGGGAAGAGTCTCCAGGACGAGTCTGAGGAGAAGGCACATCCCTTTCAGGGCAAGGCAGCCACAGGCCCATCACGGGCATTGTGAAAGCCTCAAAGCCAGCCACACTTCCCTTGCGTTTCTGAGGTGCGCCAGTGTACAGGTGCCAGCTCCTGCAGAACAAGAGAGCCACCCTCCCTGCTTGGTGGCAGGGTCAGGGCTAGGCATCCAAGCTGTTCGGTCCCCAGGGGCGTCTTTCTTTCTTTGTGCCAGTTCTCGGAGCCTTTGCTTCATTTTGTTGGTTATGACCTATAAAGCCCTTCATGGCACCGGACCAGGTTATCTCAGGGACCGCCTTCTGCTGCACGAATCCCAGCGACCGGTTAGGGCCCACAGAGTGGGTCTTCTCCGGGTCCCGTCAACTAAACAATGCCGCTTGGCGGGACCCAGGGGAAGAGCCTTCTCTGTGGCGGCCCCGGCCCTCTGGAACCAGAGATTAGAATTGCCCCCACCCTCCTTGCCTTTCGTAAGCTACTTAAAACCCACCTCTGCTGCCAGGCATGGGGGAATTGAGATGCTCTTTCCCCCTAGGCCTTTACAATTTTATGCATGGTATGTCTGTATGTATGTTTGGTTTTTTATATTAATGGGTTTTTAATCATTTTTAGTATTGGATTATTACTGTACATTGTTTTATTATTGCTGTTAGCCACCCCGAGTCTCCGGAGGGGCGGCATACAAATCCAATAAATAAATAAACAAACAAATAAATAAACAAACAAACAAGTAAATAAACAAACAAACAAACAAGTAAATAAATAAATGCATACATACATGCGTACATACATAAATTTTCAGCACATGGAAATGATGTGCTTCCAAAACGCCCCCTCCCATCGCAGCCCTTTCAAAAGCCCAGCAACTTTATTTATTTATTAGATTTGTATGCCGCCCCTCTCCGTAGACTCGGGGCGGCTGTTGACCGAGTGCTGTTATTCCATCCCTCTTCCAACCTCTGCTTCTCGCTTCAGGTTGGAGAAGTCCAGTCAAGTTCGCACTGTCTCCAGCAGCAACTTATTTTTCAAAGGGAGCCGCTTCCGATACAGGTAAATGACGACTGTAAGTGGCTGTCGCTGGATCTCTTTTGACATACACACCTGAAGTCTGAGAACCGATTTAGGGAGGCGATAGTACAAAAGCAACATATCCTCTGAGTTGGGCTGAACCTGTTCAGTCCTGGCGTTGCCGCGATCCCCTTTCCCAACGCCCCGCAGAGTCACCGTCGCTTGGCTCTTCCAGAACAGGAAGGCTGCCCAGGCACCCTTGCCAAGCTTGGCACCCAGCCAGAACCTTTCCAGGTATCCAATCTGGTCTGCAGGATGGAGCAGCACTGCCACGGTCCCAACTTTCAGGGGGGGGGGGAATTGAGCCAGTAGAATCTCAGGTTGGGCGTTTGCCGTGCTTGTCACCTGCTCTGCTCTCCAATCTCTTTCAGCGGCCGAGTTGCCAAAGAGGTGATGGAGTCTAGTGCCAAAATTAAGAGGGAGCCTCCGGAAATACACAGGTAAGGCAGCTATGCAGGAGCGAAAGGGTCAAAGGGCCCATGAGCAGGAAGGATGAAGGCAGGGATGGTGGGAAAAGCTGGACCTCCGGCCAAAACCCATCCTTCTGATGGGAAGAGAATGCTGCCTCTGCCCTTCCTTTCTTTCACAGATCTGGACTGGTCCCCAGCCGTAGCTGCCCCTCCATCCCTCATGGACCCCGGCTCAGCAGTGTTCCCAGGACCAGGAGGAGGGCTGTCCACATCTCCATCATGGAAGGTGAGCTGGCTGCCCCTGCTGGCGATCATCCTCACTTAGCAACCACATTTAAGTCATGAACCATACAAATCTGGCCATTAATTGCTTAAGAAACCATTGAAACTATGACTGTATTTACAATCTTTCTTCAACTTTGCTTTGCAAAGGAAATTTGCTGCCACTCACTGAACTGGCAGTAATGTCCGTGGTCCCAAATTGGTCCTCCAATCGTCGTGGATTGCAAAAAAAGCCCTTCTGCGCATGCACAGAGGCTTCTGCGCATGTGCAGAGGGTCATTTCTGGGAAGGGTTTGCGATACCACTAAAAAGAAAAAAAGAACTGTCTGGATAATATGAAAGATAAAAATGACTAGTATGAAAAGTGGAAAGAGAGATGCATAACTAACGTCGAATGCCTGCATACAGCCCAAATCTTCAAATATGAAACCAGGAGAGGTAAGGCTTGCCACAAATGTAAAAAACAATAACATTTTCTTTTAAGGTGTAGGAAACAAGAAAAAAAGTCAAAGAAACAATTGGTCCACTAATGGGAGAAGATGACAAGGAGATAATAGGCATCAGGGAAAAAGTGGAGCTGCTTAATTCATTCTCTGCACCTGTCTTTATACAAAAGGAAAAAATCATCCCACTTAACAAAAATTGTACAGTAGTCCCTCGCTATACCGCGCTTCACCTACTGCGGCTTCACTTCATCGCGGGTTTTCAAGAAATATTAATGAGAAAAATCATTCGCGGATCTTCGCTGGTTCGCGGGTTTTTGAGGAAGTTGATTGGCAGATTTAAACAGCCCGCCGAACTCGATCGGCAGGTTTTTCAAAAAAAAATATCTAAAATTGTAAATACTGTATTTAAATAATGTATCTAAAATAAATACTGTGTGTGAAGGGTTTATAAACACTTAAAACAATGAAAACTTACCAAACAATTACAATATAAATACTTAAATAAGTACTATCGGTCGATAAATTCCCCATCGCGGATTTCACCTATCGCGGCCGGGTCTGGAACGTAACACCAGCGATAGGTGAGGGACTACTGTACCGTAAAAGACAGACAAGTGAAAATAAGCAAGATAAGACAACACTCTACCTATCTACTTTACACCACCTATCTACTTTAGATAAATCACCTGGACCAGATGGAGTACATCCCAGACATGATCTTGGAAGCATTGATCTTTCAATGATCGGCATCAGGAAAGAACTAGACGACTGGAAAAGAGCTTATATGGTTTCCATCTTCAAAAAGGGGGAAAAATTGATCCAGGGAACTATAGATACATCAGTTTGATATTAATACCTAGGAAAATTATGGAAAAGGTCAGCAATGATCTGAAACACTTAAAACAAGCAAAGCTATTACTAGAAGCCAAGACGGCTTTGCCAAAAACAAACCTTATTATAGTCTTTGATAAAGTGATCAGCGAAGTGTGGTAGACATAATTTACTTGGATTCAGTAAGTTATTTGGCAAAGTAGAGCACAACCTCTACTGCTTTACTATGCAAAGAAGGAGGGATGTTGTTAAGCTATTCTCCAAAGAGCCAGGTGAGGAAGGACAAAAAGCAACAGATGAAAATTAACCAAGGAGAGAATCAAGCTAGGACTAAGGAGAGACTTCCTGACAGAACAATTAATAGAAAGGCTTGCCTTCAAAAGATGTAGGTGTCCCAACCTGGAGGTTTTTAAGAAGAGATTATTGAAGTCATTTGTCCAAAATGGCATAGGGCAGAGTTCCCCAACCTTCCGAGGTTGGCAGCCCAGAGCAGGAACGGGGGGGGAGAGAAGGGGATGGCTTTGTGGGAGAGGCAGGTGTGTCTCCTGTTGCTTGTGGGTGTGCACCAGACCGGCAACTCAACATGGCCCAGTTGGGAATAGGCTGTGGCCCACAGATTGGGGACCCTTGGTATAGGTTGTCTGGAAAACTGCTTTCCTTTCACCTGAGCCTTCCCTTTATTAGATTAGATATACCAAGTTCCCACAACCGTCCACCTTGGAGTTTAGCCTCCAGATCCTTTATTCCCTTTGTTGATCTTCTCTGTACTTTCTAGGGCAGTGATGGCGAACCTATGGCATGGGTGCCACAGGTAGCACAGAGCCATATCTGCTGACACGCGAGATGTTGCCCTAGCTCAGCTCCAACGTGCATGTGTGTGCTGGCCAGCAGATTTTGGGATGGCGTTTGTGGTTTTCAGGGAGCCTCCGGGGGATGGGGAGGGTGTTTTTACCCTCCCCCAGCTCCAGGGAAGTCTTTGGAGCCAGGAGGGCGAAAGAAGAGCCTACTGGGCCCACCAGAAGTTGGGAAACAGGCCATTTCTGGCCTCCAGAGGGGCTCTGGAAAGCTGTTTTTGCCCTCCCCAGGCATTGAAATATGACTGTGGGCACTCGTGCATGTGCGATAGCACGCACCCCCACTCTTTCGGCACCCGAGGAAGAAAAGGTTCACCATCGCTGTTCTAGGATCTCAGCATCTATTTTGTATCACTGCAACCAGAACAGGATGTGGAATTCCAAGTGTGGCCTTATAAGTGCAATATAAAGTGGCGCTATCATTTCATGTGATCTCGATAAGATCCCTATTGATGCAACCCAGGTCTGCGTCGGCTTTTTCAGCAGTTGCTGCACAGTGCTGGCTCATATGTAAGCGGTACTTCCACTAGGACTCCTAGGGATGGCTGTTGAGCTAGGAATAACCTATTTTATATGTATTCATTTAGTTTTTCTTGCCTACATGCAAGGCCTTCTCATCACTGAATTGTATTTTGTTGGATAGGGTTTGGCCAATGTTCCAGATTTGGTCTTCAGTGGCAAAAGAAGTTCGCTGGAAGTCGCACTTTAATTGATTTAAAGAGAACAAAGAAGGGAACACTGCCCTGCCCTACAAACTGTGGGGTGGGGTGGGGGGGCTGTTGGCCTTGAGTTCCAATATCTCCAGGTTCAGTGCTTTGCCACAAAATCCACAGCACCTCTAGTACCTTCTGTTGACCAAACCAAATCAATGCCTATCTTTAATTAAACTTGCAATACAGTGGTACCTCATCTTACGAACGCCTCTTCTAACGAACTTTTCAAGATACGAACCCGGTGTTTAAGATTTTTTTGCCTCTTCTTCCAAACTATTTTCACCTTACGAACCCAAGCAGCTGCTGCTGGGATGAAGGGGTTTCTTTTCCCCCCCTTTTTTGAAGAAAGAAAAGGGAGGGGCTGCTTGGAGTAGGAAAGATTTTGCAGAGAACAACGTGCTTGTAAAGGCACTGAAAGGGTGTCTTTTTAAGAAAGAAAAGGGAGGGGCGCCCCCCTTGCCTTTCTTCCTTCCCACTCACCCTTTAGCCTAGCCTTGCTTCTTCCACCCGCCCCCTTTAGCTGCTCCTCCCTGCCCTCTGTTCGCCTCCCTTCTAAAGTTTGGGATTTTCCTGAAGGATTTGCACGCATTATTTGCTTTTACATTGATTCCTATGGGAAACATTGCTTCATACGAACCTCCTCCTGGAACCAATTAAGTTCGTATGATGAGGGACCACTGTACTTGTTTTCCTTCAGGACTTCCTGCAATCAGAAAGTTGCAATGTTGGGGAAAAAAAAGTTTGTCTCAACCCTTTTTGTGGCTCTGCAGTTCGACCCGCTTTCCTCTGTTCCTCCAGGCCTCGAGTCTTTGCGGGACAGTGCTCACTCCACCCCAGTCAGGTCGACCTCCCACAGCGACGCCTTCTTGCTCCACTCGCGGAGCGGCCGGGCAGAAAGCTGCGAGCGCGTGGCCATCATCTCGGATGAGGTCTACAGCCCCTCGGACAGCGTGCTGCCCACTCCAGTGGCTGAAGAGAGCCTGGAACTGATGCTGCTGTCCCGGCCGGTGAACGGCAGCCCTTGCAGCATAGAGGAAGAGGAGTCGGACGCCAGCGCTGCAGCGGGGGAAGCCGAGGCGCTGGGAAGGGACCTCCGGGCCTTGTGCAGCAGTGGAGGAGCCCAAGCAGAACAGGTGAATAAGTTTGTTTTAAGTGTCCTCCGTCTGCTCCTTGTGACAGTCGGACTCCTCTTGGTCTTGCTCCTTCTCCTGATCATCCTTACCGAGTCTGACCTTGACGTTGCCTTTTTCCGTGATATTCGCCAGACCCCCGAGTTTGAACAGTTCCATTACCAATACTTTTGTCCCCTCAGGCGATGGTTTGCCTGCAAATTCCGCTCCGTACTCAGCCTGCTCAATGATACCTGAAGGCAGTTGTCCTCCTAGTAACTAGCCGGGCGGACTGTGGAAGATCCCCGCTGCCCGTTCCCAGAAAACGGGGCTCATCGTGGCGCCATCAGCACATAAACTAAGTCCTCCTCCTCCTCCTCTCATGACTACCTAGGACTACCCAGGAGGGCAGTTTCCCAGCCGAAGATAAGGACAGACTCATGTCAGATCAAACCCACCACGTAATCAATTTCTTTGCAGGTCCTCTAGGGGGAGAGGCTCCTTCCAAGTTCTGCTTTCCGACATTCAAATTATTCTGCACTCTTCAAGTTTAGTTTTGCTTTCCTAGAGGTGTTAACCGCAGAAACTTCAAGTAGAGAGAGCTTATTTTTTATTATTACTAGCGTTGGACTAAATGCCAGCCTTCAGCTGGGACACCAGTTCATGAAGACATCTGTTACTTTATGCAGGAGCTTTTGTAATGGTGCTACTGAGTTGTAAGTTTAATAATATAGTATTATTTTATTAAAACTGTCACTGTGCATAGCACTACCATCTTGGACATGGACATTGAAAATAGGACAGTTTTATTTTCTTACCAATCGCCAGACTTTACGTGGGGGAATGGGGAGGGGGAAACGATAGGACAAATGCCAATATTGTGAGATCATCTAGCATTATTAATTCTTTTCAAGCAATAGATTGTTACGAAAGGAAGTCAGCAGGCATAAACGTATTTCTTCCCTTGGCATGGAGTACGATGGCCATTAAATACCTGTCTTTGGCGAGTTTCTGTCCTTGGCCTTTTCAATCCCAGAGACCTTTTCTTAGAACAGGTGGGTGCCAAGGGCAGCAGGAGTTTCTGGAGACAGGAAGAGTCCATCTCTGCACCTGAAGGTTGTTTTTGAAATCTTGCTATAGTAGTAATCATCAGGTCTGGATTCTTGGAATGAGATTCTGCCACAGTAAACTGTAAATTTCTTTTGTATTATGAAAGAACTTACTTCAACCTATATTTTAAGGGAAAAAAATATATTTTGTTAACGAACCAAGCCTTTTTTTACTTTATAAATTGGATAAATGTAGTGTTGGATATCAAGTGACAGAGATACTCGCAAGGTTGCAAATGTTTTAGAACAATGTGTTAACACTGCATCAACCATCCATCGTTTCTAAAAAGTGGGTTATTTTGTGCTATTTTAAAATGAAAATTAGGCGAAATGACAAGTAACCACTGAGAAGAAAACAATCAAAAACCAACATTGTCTCCAAAGCAAAGAGAATCCAGACTTCTTTGTATTTTGTTTTGTGATTCAGAGAACATTCTCTAAAAGCAGCAGCTCATTTGTACAGGGAGCAATAAAACACGGGGAGAGAGTTAAGAGCACGAAATCTGATTGACAAGGGTTCTATTTCATCTCAGGGAGAGATTTCAAGTCATTTGGGGATCTAATCAGAAATATTTCAAGAGGCTGGTTTCATGATCTTGACTCTGCCCAGGCAGCCATGTGTATGTGCCCAGGCCCTCCGAATTCAGCAGAACCGAAGCACTGCCAGAACCCATCGGAAGGAGGCTGTGAGGTGGGACTTTGCGCAATGGCTTTTCCTCCGCAGCTGGTCATTTGCCATTCAAAAAAAGAGCACAATTAACAGCATTAGCAATACGTGGGAACGGGCAAGTCTCTGCTGCACTTAAGATGGGGCGAATGCACATTGGTTAGCGAAGGTGGTAGTCAACGGAGGGAGTCAAATAGCTACATCGCATGGCCAGCCTCGGGAGCCACAAGCAATTGTGACTTTTGCAAGGGGAACGGATGCATTACACTTTGCATCATCTGGGAGAAGATTGGAGGGACATATCCAAGGATTTATAATGTTTTATGCAACAAAGCAACAAAAATTTCTAGCGTGGTGTTCCTACCTCAGTCTGTAGTAAATGATGCTTCTATGCAGTGAGGGAAAAGTTTTCATGTCGTATTCTCCATTCCAGAGAAAGATACAAATGTTCACGTGTTAATTGTTGGTGGGGTTTCTCATACCTCAAACCTGCCCAGTTCTACCTGTAACTATTTCATGCAATACATTTTTTAAAATAGATAAGATGCAAACTTTGATGTGGGCAAGTCGTTTTTAGATAGCTGTTGACCCTAAATCCTGGGCCCAATTAAGGACACTTTTTCTTGTGCACTTCAGGAATGAGTTGGGGGGGACTGAGCTCTGTTTCTACCAATCCAACCCTTCAGCCTTCTGTTTCATGGCTCACTGCTCATTTGTTCCAAATCACAACTGAATGACTTGGGGGGTTTCCACAGGTTGCTCATCCAAATGTGGATGGACATGCTGCACATGCTGAAGCAGGAAAAAAAGGCTGATTACCTGAAAATGTGAATTTTCGTTTTCATAATATAGATGTTGTTAATTCATGTGCCAAATACTATATGTCACATTTTTCCTTCAAAGATGTAAATTTTTCTACATATTCAGCCTGTAGTTAGTGCAAAAACCATTGATTCCATATAAAAGTATTTTCAAATTTAAATAAATACTTATGATGAAAAGAAATTCCTTTTGAGCAATTTAATTGGGGAACAATTGTGTGCAAGGGTGAATTTCCCCCTACTGTTTCTGTGGGCATGGCTCGGTGGGTGTGGCAGGAAAGGATGCTGCAAAATCCCCATTCCCTCCCAACTCCTGGGGGAAGGACACTGCAAAATCTCCATTCCCACCTCCCTCAGGCACAGGTAGCATTTGCCGGTTTGCCAAACTACTAAAATTTTCTGCTATCAGTTCTCCAGAACCTGTCAGAACCTGCTGAATTTCACCTTGCTAAAAATATTTAAGTATATCCATTGTAAGATAAAATACAGGAAATAGTATAAGGGCTGACTAGATGGACCATGAGGTCTTTTTCTGCCGTCAGTCTTCTATGTTTCTATGTTTAAGGGGCATTATAAGAGAAGCACGAATAACTAACATGGGGTGGTGGTGGGGTCATACAATTGTTTATACGTCAAAGATGTTTACAAACACAGGGACAATCCTCCCACCTAATTTCTAAAAGCCATTTTTCTGACACAGAGCATTCATAATTTCCAAGCAGTACTAGGAACAAGCAATATAAACATGCTGCTTGAATGAAAAATATCAAAATATGCTTTTTATTGATTCTTTAACACACATTTAAATTTCTTATTACAAAAGTGCCAGTGTCTAAACTTCTAAACGAAGTTTTATCTATTGCAGTTTGTGACACAAATTTATAAGCCTTCAGTGATTAAATTGACACTTAACGGTTTCTCAGAACTTATTCAAAAAATTACAGTCCCATAATGGCAAACCTGAGCCTTATTAATTTCCAACTTAGTCGCAATGGAGGACCTCTTCAGATGTGTATTTGCCTTGAAGCAAAATAAGGCGTTAAATAAACTACATACTAAAACTCTGATTTTTCAGCATACCTGTCACTCTTTAAAGACGTGCAGGCGGCCACTGGAATTCCCGCCCACAACCAGATACCTGGTGGGGTGCCAGGAATTGATGGAACAAACAGAGTTAAGATAATCCTCGTTCAGAAAGGAGTGGAGCAGCTCTCCGCTGGCATGAAAGGCCTGGATCTGTCTCGGCCGTGTCATGCTCCCCACTACAAAGCAGTCATCCCTTTTGGGGTCCCAAACTGCCCGCAACCTGCTCAGCCATCGACCTGTGTTGTTGTTGTGCCTGTTCAGAAAAAGGAAAAGAAAGATGCAGATTTATTTTATTTATTTGTTTATTGGATTTGTATGCCGCCCCTCTCCGCAGACTCGGGGCGGCTAACAACAATGTAACAATCCAATTTAATAAAACAACTAAAAACCCTTATTATAGTGTTGGTTATGACCTATAAAGCCCTTCATGGCACCGGACCAGAATATCTCCGGGACCGCCTTCTGCCGCACGAATCCCAGCGACCAGTTAGGTCCCACAGAGTTGGCCTTCTCCGGGTCCCGTCAACTAAACAATGTCGTTTGGCGGGACCCAGGGGAAGAGCCTTCTCTCTGGCGGCCCCGACCCTTTGGAACCAACTCCCCCCAGATATCAGAGTTGCCCCCACCCTCCTTGCCTTTCGTAAGCTCCTGAAAACCCACCTCTGTCGTCAGGCATGGGGAAATTGACATTTTCCCTCCCCCTAGGCTTATAAAATTTATGCCTGGTATGCTAGTATGTATGATTGGTTTCTAAATTGGGGTTTTTAAAATTAACTTAAATATTATATTTGTTTACATTGTATTATTGTTGCTGTGAGCCGCCCCGAGTCTGCGGAGAGGGGCGGCATACAAATCTGATTAATAAATAATAAATAAATTATAAAAACCAAACATACACACAAACATACCATACATAACTTGTAATGGCCTAGGGGAAGGAATATCCTAACTCCCCCATGCCTGGTGACAAAGGTGGGTCTTGAGTAATTTGCGAAAGACAAGGAGGGTGGGGGCCATTCTAATCTCTGGGGGGAGTTGATTCCAGAGGGCCGGGGCCGCCACAGAGAAGGCTCTTCCCCTGGGGCCCGCCAAATGACATTGTTTGGTCGACGGGACCCGGAGAAGGCCAACTCTGTGGGACCTTATCGGCCGCTGGGATTCGTGCGGTAGAAGGCGGTTCCAGATGTATTTTGGCTCACTCGCTCTTTAAATTTCCTGAATGACACTTGGATGCCAAGACTTGTGCACTGTGGAAGATTGTCTTCATTTAGGCAATTTCATTCCCATCAGTAGAGGTAGTCCTCCACTTTTATAACCATCAGTTTGGTGACTGTTGCAACTCACACTGGCAATGCCCGTTTTTCACACTTGGAACCACTGAAGCATCCCTGTCATCACGTGATAAAAATTCAGATGCTTGGAAACTGGCTTGTATTTATGAGTGTTGCCGTGTCCTAGGGTTGTCATGCCTTTTGTAACCTTGTCAATGGGGAAGCCAGATTCACTTAAAAGTTCCTAACTTAACAACTGCAGTGATTCACTTAACAGCTGTAGGAAGAAAGGCCGTAAAGTGGATAAAACTCAAATATTTAACAACTGTCTTGCTTAGCAATGGATTTTTTTTTAACTCAAACTCTACCTGTATCCCATCAATCTCCTTGTCTTAACTCACCGAATAGTTGTGAGAATAGGAGCTAAAGATGATAAACACTGAGTTCCAAAGACCCTGTAAGGCAAAAATGAAGGTTTAGTCAAAGAAGAAATTTATTTATTTATTATTGATTTATTTATTAGATTTGTATGCCGCCCCTCTCCGAAGACTTGGGGCGGCTAACAACAGTATAAAAAGACAATGTAAACAAATCTAATATTAAAAATAATCTAAAAAACCCCAATTTAAAGAACCACTCATACATACAAGCATACCATGTATAAATTCTGTAAGCCTAGGGGGAAGGGAAAATTTCAATTCCCCCATGCCTGACGACAGAGGTGGGTTTTAAGGAGCTTGCGAAAGGCAAGGAGGGTGGGGGCAACTCTGATATCTGGGGGGAGCCTTTGGATTAGGTTTTAAAAGAGTGAGACCCAACTGCTGTCTTACATGCCCCCCATCATTTTTATGTTACGTTATGATAAATAATCTTATTTAGATCTCGTAATATAAGATTTCTAGTTTTTCTGTTGTAAATACATGGGGTGTATTGGGGTGGATTCCAATTTATCTCACTGCTGGTTCGCTCCCTCCCATGAGGGCGTGCTCAGAAGGGGGGGGGGATAAAAAAACATTCAAAAATAAAAATAAAGTCCCCCCCCCCCAAAGATGGTGATTGCACGTAATGCCGGAATTCTGCTTATGCACATGCTCAGAATAATAATAACAACATAACAATAATGATGGTATTTGGGGAAAATTTTTCAAAAAAGAAGAAGATGGCAGTGCCCAGGGACCAGCACCAACCGATCTGGTTCAGTGACATCATTGTGACATCATCAGCGAGCCACTACCAGTATGAACCGGGAGGAACCCACCCCTGGGGGGTCTGCAATGTTCTGCAATTGGATACAGTATTCCACTATGGCTGTAATAAACAATTTGACAGTTTTAAGTGCCGTTTATGGCTTATCCCTAAAGTTGCTTACCTTTGCTCCCCTCCCCTTCCTGACATCTATCAGACTGCCCCCAAGCTGTCCTATGGGGCAGGGCAGCCCTACACAGCCTTCTAGCATGACCCAAGGGACAGCAACTTTTGCCGAACTTCCGGGTTCGGCGTTCGGGAGGCCGCGGAGAAGCCCCGCCGCCCGGCTGTCGTCTTTTGAAACAGCCAGGGGGCTTCTCGGCGGCCTCCCGAACGCCGAACCTGGAAGTTCGGGTTTGGCGTTCGGGTTCAGGAGGACGCTGGCAAGCCCCCCGGCTGTTTTAAAAGGTGACAGCCGGGCGGCAGGGCTTCTCGGCGGCCTCCCGAACCCGAACTTTTGCCGAACTTCTGGGTTCGGCGTTCGGGAGGCCGCCGAGAAGCCCCGCCACCCGGCTGTCACCTTTTAAAACAGCCGGGGGGCTTCTCGGCGGCCTCCCAAACGCCGAACCTGGAAGTTCGGGTTTTGGCGTTCGGGTTCAGGAGGACGCTGAGAAGGCCCCCCCCCCCGGCTGTTTTAAAAGGTGACAGCTGGGCGGTGGCGTTTTTTTCGTTCTTTTTTTTCGTTGCACGGATTAATTGATTTTACATTGTTTCCTATGGGAAACAATGTTTCGTCTTACGAACTTTTCCTCTTACGAACCTCCCCCGGGAACCAATTAGGTTCGTAAGACGAAGTATTACTGTATATTGAGTCCTCAAGCATTTATTTCCCCAGCCCCTCTTTCAACAATGTTCTTCTCTCTCATCCCCATTTTTACCCAGGAACCAACAAACTCCTTTTGTTCTGCACATACGGCAAAGAAAAAAGAGAAATTGCTGTGAGGGCAAATCTGCCTCAATAGACATCTAGTATGAAGGCTACCTAGGCAATTTCTCTGGACTTTTTGTTCTGCTAAATAAAATATTTTGGTTGCAGAGGTGCAGGAGAAGAAAATTAGAAGGCAGACTCCCCAAAGCAAAACCTAATACAAAACCAACTCACACATACCTCAGTGTATCGTCAGCACAAGTTGTCACTACTCTGTTTCCAGTCACAGGTGAAAAATAAGCCGAAGCCACACTCTTGGTATGTCCGCTGAGAGCAACTACTGGCTGACTTCTGCTTTTCAGGTGCCGCGCATCATAAATACTGACATTTCTGTAAGAGGAAGCGGGACAGATTTACCAGGATTGCACACTTTCTTCAAAGATCAGGAGACCCTGCACAGGAAATCCCCTTCCATCACTCCTGAATAAGTAGGACTAAGGCAAAAGAGTTCATGTCTTAAGTTCACAGTTGTGGAGAATGTAAGCAAGGAAGCTTTACAGGAAGAATCTCTGGATTCTGGGAATGAAAAAACATTAAGGTAATCATGGTCAAGAGGATTCTTGAACCCAAGTTTAGAACTTAATGGGTGTGTCCTTCTTCATTCTTTCCTACTTTCCTATGCCTCACCTCCTCAGCCTACACGAGGACTGTGCTTTCTTTCTTTCTTTCTTTCTTTCTTTCTTTCTTTCTATCTATCTATCTATCTATCTATCATCTATCTATCATCTATCTATCTATCTATCTATCTATCTATCTATCTATCTATCTATCTATCTATCTATCTATCTATCTATCTATCTATCTATTGGATTTGTATGCCGCCCCTCTCCGTAGACTCAGGGCGGCTAACAACAGTGACAAAAAACAGCATGTAAATCCAATACTAAAACAACTAAAAACCCTTATTGTAAAACCAAACATCCATACATGCAAACATACCATACATGAATACATGCCTGACGGCAGAGGTGGGTTTTAAGGAGCTTACGAAAGGCAAGGAGGGTGGGGACAATTCTAATCTCCGGGGGGAGTTGGTCCAGAGGGCCGGGGCCGCCACAGAGAAGGCTTTTCCCCTGGGCCCCGCCAAACATTGTTTTGTTGACGGGACCCAGAAGAGGCCCACTCTGTGGGACCTAACCGGTCGCTGGGATTCGTGCGGCAGAAGGCGGTCTCGTAGATACCCTGGTCCGGTGCCATGAAGGGCTTTATAGGTGATGACCAACACTTTGAATTGTGACTGGAAACTGATCGGCAACCAATGCAGACTACGGAGTGTTGGTGTTACATGGGAATTCCGGCCTCACCAGTCTCAGTCTTGTTAAGCAAACACTGAGGTATGTGATGGAGCTCCCAGCTGGGCTCGGGAGAAGGGACGTTGGTACTTATCTGACATGTCTCTTCTCTGGGTGGTGGAGATAGCATCCAGGAATGGGTTAACTCCATCTAGGATCTGATTGGACTGAGTCTGCAGCCTTTAAAGTAACGCCTCCTCTGCCATCTTCCCTGCTTGCGACAAAGGTATCGCTGCAGACAGACGTGTGGTCGTCGATGACGTTCCCAGGACTGGACCGACATCCAGGTGGGGCTGGATGCTATCTCCACCACCAAGAGAAGAGACGTGTCAGGTAAAGTACCTGTTGTGGTTAGCTCTGGCCCAGCTCCTGCCCCAAGGACTGAGGAAGTGGATGCGGGGGAAATATTCAACATGTCATAGGCCTGTTTTGCTGCCGACAGTCAGACGGTGAATTGTCCTCTGCAGAAGGAAGTGACGGTGAGATGGAGGGGGGGGGGGCTTGGAAGACAGCCAAGGAAGAAGTCAATCACGCTTATCTTCCTTAGATTCGGATGAGGAAATAATGGTAGATCCACGCATGCGTAGAGCTATGCATAGGAGTGAACAGCTTCTAAAGTATTATAGGAGATAATTGAGTCCACCTGTGGTAGGGTGGGGTTCAAGTAATTAGGGCTGCTATTAAATTGGCAGCATGCTGGCCTCGCAGTGTGGAGATTATCTGATCGTACTGGTTTGGGACATGATTTGCTGTTTCAGGACTCTGTTGATTTTTCAAGACTTTGAAATCAAGGCAGAGCAAAGCGTGTGTGTTTCACCTCGTGGAAGAAAGAGGGTTGTGATTGACCTGATATAAGCAGCGACGACTGCCAGCAGTTTGGTAAAGGGAGCTGATGAGAGGCTGAATGGGAGGGCTCAACATTGGTAATGTTGCCTCCCATAGTCCTCCGAGAGGGGCAGCATAAAAATCCAATTAATAAATAAAGAGCAAATTTAATATTATTTTTTAAAAAATTTAACTGTTAAATTTATTTAAATTTAATTTTAAAATTATATTAAAAGTTATTTATTTATTTGATTTTTGAATTTCCCATGGTGTCAGGCACTAAAGCTTCTATTCTGGTGCCTTGGAACTTATTTTTACAATCCGACCAATCAGGCGTTTGCAGTGGGGGTGTCCCTCTGACCTTCCTGCCAATCAGCTGAAAGCACTGTTGGGAGAATTGGCACTAGACTTATGGTTGGGGGTCACCACAACATGAGGAACTGTATTAAGGGGTGACGGCATTAGAAAGGTTGAGAACCACTGCTTTAGATTATATTTATCTAGATTCTACTCTAAATCAAATGTGTAGCTGTTGCTTCCCCATTGCTACCAGCCTAGCACACCTTTGCACCTGGGTGAGTACTCACCTATCCCCAGCAGCAACGAAGTACTCTCTATAGATGGGGTGAACGTGAACTGTCCTTGTCTTTGATTGAAGATCAGCCAAGATCTCAGGGGATGGGATTGGTGTTCTCCGATCCACTATGGCAACCTTTCCATCCCACATTCCTATAACCAAAGTAGAGGCATCGCTTGCCAAGAAGTCAAATGAAGAAAGGCTGTGGCTCTCGTTTCGGTATATCTGTGAATGAGAAAGAGGATTCCAAGAAGACTAGGCCTAAGGCTACTGACGATGCCTGCATTTCATAACTGCAGGAAATTAAACTTCCATCTATTTTCAAGGTTCACTTATAGCAGCCAAAACAAAACTGAGAAAAGCAGGCTTTCCTACAGAGTGAAGACAGTTGATTTCTCAAACACATAATATTCGCTAAGCACAGCTGGAAGTTGTCACTTAGAACATAACTATCCCAAGTAGCCTGTCATATTCTCTCTAGAGCCCCAGGCCTCCTTCTGGTAGCAGCAAAAGCTGTCCCAGGCATAGGAGAGAATAGCTTCTTTTCAACTTCAACTGCCTCCAGGGACAGGGAAGAAGGGACCGAGTGAAGCTATGCTCCACTTGCTAAGGGAACAACGCTGTCAAGACTCTGTAGCCTTTCCCTAAAGAATAGACAAGTTTACTGTAACAGCAGACAAGAGGACTCAGAGTAGATTATCCACAAGGTCTCTGCCAAACATGGCATTATTCAAAGTGTTGGTAATGACCTTTAAAGCCCTACATGGCATTGGGCCAGAATACATCCGGAACCGCCTTCTACCGCACGAATCCCAGCGGCCGATAAGGTCCCACAGAGTTGGCCTTCTCCGGGTCCCATCGACCAAACAATGTCGTTTGGTGGGCCCCAGGGGAAGAGCCTTCTCTGTGGCGGCCCCGGCCCTCTGGAATCAACTCCCCCCCAGAGATTAGAACGGCCCCCACCCTCCTTGTCTTTCGCAAATTACTCAAGACCCACCTTTATCGCCAGGCATGGGGGAGTTAGGATATTCCTTCCCCTAGGCCTAGGCCATTACAAGTTATGCATGGTATGTTTGGTTTTTATAATAAGGGTTTTTAGTTGTTTTATTAATTGGATTGTACATGCTGTTTTTATCATGGTTGTTAGCCGCCCTGAGTCTGCGGAGAGGGGCGGCATACAAATCCAATAAATAATAATAATAATTATTATTATTATTATTATTGTTGTTGTTGTTATTATTATTATTATTATTATTATAGGATGCCTAGTATTATTTAATGGCTGAAATATTCACCTCCTCAAAAATTCTTTGAGTTACATCCCCAGATCGTAATGTGCCATCATGACTGAGAGATAAAAGATGAGCAGGATTAACGGGAGAAAAGTGCAAACAGCTGACTGCCAGGCTGTGGGGTATGAAGGCGTAGGCTCCATTTTCTAAACTGGAATCCTAAAAAACACAAACCACAGCAATACCATTTAGAGTCCTGCTTTTTTCAACGAGCAATGGAACTCACAGCAAGGGCCACACCAAGAAAAGGAATATTTCCTCATTTAGGGACACAAATGCTGTGCTCTAGCCAGAGGGCCCCACCCAGGTCCAAAGCAGGTGCTCTCAAAAAGTGAGAATGTTCCAACTTGGGAGAACCGAAACAAAAAAAGGCCTTTTGTATTGATATTCCCAGGGTTCTGATTTAACGAGGGCAGAGAGCTAGCAGAGACAGGCTTCATCAGTTCTTCTATCTTCCTTGTTACGTTTTTGAAGATACAGTGATACCTCGTCTTATGAACCCCTCTTCATGTGAACTTTTCATGATATGAACCGTGTTTAAGATTTTTTTGCCTCTTATTCCGAACTATTTTCACCTTACGAACGTGAGCAGCCGCCGGGATATCCCTGAGGCTCCTCGATTCCCTTCATTTTTGCCAGCGCTGCTTTGAATCTCAGCAACAAACTCCCCCCTTCCAAACTGCATGGGGAAAAGACACATGGAGCTCAAGAGAGGAGAAAGGTGTGGGAGAAATGAGCAGAACGGGGTGGGCAAAAACGGGAGGGACTCATGGAGCTCAAGAGAGGAGAAAGGTGTGGGGAAAATGAGCAGAACGGGGTGGGCAAAAACGGGAGGGACTCATGGAGCTCAAGAGAGGAGAAAGGTGTGGGGAAAATGAGCAGAACGGGGTGGGCAAAAACGGGAGGGACTCATGGAGCTCAAGAGAGGAGAAAGGTGTGGGAGAAATGAGCAGAACGGGGTGGGCAAAAACGGGAGGGACTCATGGAGCTCAAGAGAGGAGAAAAGTGTGGGGAAAATGAGCAGAACGGGGTGGGCAAAAACGGGAGGGACTCATGGAGCTCAAGAGAGGAGAAAGGTGTGGGAGAAATGAGCAGAACGGGGTGGGCAAAAACGGGAGGGACTCATGGAGCTCAAGAGAGGAGAAAAGTGTGGGGAAAATGAGCAGAACGGGGTGGGCAAAAACGGGAGGGACTCATGGAGCTCAAGAGAGGAGAAAAGTGTGGGAGAAATGAGCAGAACGGGGTGGGCAAAAACGGGAGGGACTCATGGAGCTCAAGAGAGGAGAAAGGTGTGGGAGAAATGAGCAGAACGGGGTGGGCAAAAACGGGAGGGACTCATGGAGCTCAAGAGAGGAGAAAAGTGTGGGGAAAATGAGCAGAACGGGGTGGGCAAAAACGGGAGGGACTCATGGAGCTCAAGAGAGGAGAAAAGTGTGGGGAAAATGAGCAGAACGGGGTGGGCAAAAACGGGAGGGACTCATGGAGCTCAAGAGAGGAGAAAAGTGTGGGGAAAATGAGCAGAACGGGGTGGGCAAAAACGAGAGGGACTCATGGAGCTCAAGAGGAGAAAAGTGTGGGGAAAATGAGCAGAACGGGGTGGGCAAAAACGGGAGGGACTCATGGAGCTCAAGAGAGGAGAAAAGTGTGGGGAAAATGAGCAGAACGGGGTGGGCAAAAACGGGAGGGACTCATGGAGCTCAAGAGAGGAGAAAAGTGTGGGGAAAATGAGCAGAACGGGGTGGGCAAAAACAGGAGGGACTCATGGAGCTCAAGAGGAGAAAGGTGTGGGAGAAATGAGCAGAACGGGGTGGGCAAAAACGGAAGGGACTCATGGAGCTCAAGAGAGGAGAAAAGTGTGGGGAAAATGAGCAGAACGGGGTGGGCAAAAACGGGAGGGACTCATGGAGCTCAAGAGAGGAGAAAAGTGTGGGGAAAATGAGCAGAACGGGGTGGGCAAAAACGGGAGGGACTCATGGAGCTCAAGAGAGGAGAAAAGTGTGGGGAAAATGAGCAGAACGGGGTGGGCAAAAACGGGAGGGACTCATGGAGCTCAAGAGAGGAGAAAAGTGTGGGGAAAATGAGCAGAACGGGGTGGGCAAAAACGGGAGGGACTCATGGAGCTCAAGAGAGGAGAAAAGTGTGGGGAAAATGAGCAGAACGGGGTGGGCAAAAACGGGAGGGACTCATGGAGCTCAAGAGAGGAGAAAAGTGTGGGGAAAATGAGCAGAACGGGGTGGGCAAAAACGGGAGGGACTCATGGAGCTCAAGAGAGGAGAAAAGTGTGGGGAAAATGAGCAGAACGGGGTGGGCAAAAACGGGAGAGACTCATGGAGCTCAAGAGAGGAGAAAAGTGTGGGGAAAATGAGCAGAACGGGGTGGGCAAAAACGGGAGGGACTCATGGAGCTCAAGAGAGGAGAAAGGGACTGCCACCTCTTGCCACCTTTCGCTGTCCCTCCCCCTACTCCGTTTGCCTCAGCTTAGTCTGCCCCCCCCCCTTTTTAAAAAGCCTTAATGTTCTGGATTTTCCTAATGGGCTTGCATGCATTATTGGCTTTTCCATTGATTCCTATGGGAAACATTGTTTCATCTTACGAACTTTTCACCTTACGGACCTCCCCCCAGAACCAATTAAGTTCGTAAGACGAGGTATTACTGTACTGTAAGGATGTGTGCTCTCCTTCAATAATTTGCCACTTCTCAGACTTCCTGGATTTTTCCAGAATAACACAGGTGGTCCTCAACGTGCGACCACAATTGAGGGCAAAATTTCTATGGCGGAGATATTTGTCAAGTGAGCTTTGCCCCATTTTATGACCTTTCTTGCCACAATTGCTAAGTGAATCACTGCAGTTATTAAGTTAGTAACACGGTGAAGTGGATCTCGCTTCCCATTGACGTTGCTTGGCAGAAGCTAAGGGAAAACAGACAGTGCACAAGCCTTTCTTAAGCTTCTCCATTTCTTTCCAAATCTAAGAACCTACAGTACATTTTTTTGGAACAGTGTTTTCCCAACCGTGGCAACTTTAAGATTTATTTATTTATTTATTTATTAGATTTTTACGCCGCCCTTCTCCTTAGACTCAGGGCGGTTTACAACATGTTAGCAATAGCATTTTTTTTAACAGAGCCAGCCTATTGCCCCCACAATCCGGGTCCTCATTTGACCCACCTCGGAAGGATGGAAGGCTGAGTCAACCTTGAGCCGGTGATGAGATTTGAACCGCTGACCTTCAGATCTACAAGTCAGCTTCAGTGGCCTGCATTACAGCACTCTACCTGCTGCGCTACCCCGGCTCATGTCTCGGCCTCAACTCCCAGAATTCCCCAGCCAACATACGACAGCATCTTAAAGTTGCCACGGTTAAAAAACAGTCTTTTCTATCCCACTTCCAACTACTCTTCCTTTCCACGTCACCCTTGGACTATTAAATACTACAGTTATAAGATTATCCAAATAAGAATATTGAATACAAAATAATTACATATAGACAAATATTTGGAATGTATATACAACAATATATATAAGCTGCTGCATAAAAATACAGTAGTCCCTCACCTATCGCTGGTGTTACGTTCCAGACCTGGCCGCGATAGGTGAAATCCGCGATGGGGAATTTATCGACTGATAGTACTTATTTAAGTATTTATATTGTAATTGTTTGGTAAGTTTTCATTGTTTTAAGTGTTTATAAACGCTTCCCACACAGTATTTATTTTAGATACAGTATTTACAATTTTAGATTATTTTTTTTTTAAAAACATGCCGATCGAGTTCGGCGGGCTGTTTAAATCTGCCGATCGACTTCCTCAGAAACCCGCGATGAAGTGAAGCCGCAGTAGGTGAAGTGCGGTATAGCGAGGGACTACTGTACTGTTTACCCCATCCCCCTCCTACTTTTCTTTTTTGTATTCCCATCCCCCCTTTCCCTGTTTTTCTTTATATAATCTAATAAAGTATATTTTAAAAAAAACAAAACAGTCTTGGAACAAAATTCAAACCTCTTTGCTTGGCTATCAAAATCCTATCAAGTGAGAGGAAAACAGAGCAGCCTGATCCATCTGAATAGCAGGAGGGCCGCATCTGAGTTTCATTTTTTGCCTGATAATATTCACTTTCCCAGCCAAAAATTCTCTAAACATTCAACTATTTCTACCTCACATAGCTTATATGGAAGCTACTTTGAAAGCCTAATAAAACATTGCAGCAAAGACAATGAATCATGAAGTATTTACCAAATCCCAGAGGCCAATCTGCCCCCACTTGTCCCCAGCTGCCACCAGAGTTCTGCTTTCTGATGGATGGACAGCCACAGAGCAAACCCGGCTTTTCACCACTTTTGCAACATGTTCTTCTCTGAGGACCATCCCACGGAGATGAGTTTTGTAACTGGGCCAACATAATGAATATGTTAGTTTAAATACAAAGCAAGCGCGTAAAAATAAACAACCAGTTAGAATTAATTTCAGAGTCACCTTTCTAAGTTGCATGAGCTCTTCTGACTCTTCTTACTTTCCACCTAGTTGGAAAACAATGCAGAAATTACTCACATTAAGTGTTGAGTCTCTTTCAAACTTACTAGTGAGTTCTGAAAATACCTGGCTTATTTTTGCCCACATGCTGAGAAATGTGTCAGTTTCTGGCTCCTTAACAGTAGCAACCATTGGATGAGGTCCAGGTGGCAATCGGGCCTTTCGAAAAAGGAAAAGATGTATAAGGCAGTGAATTGTGTTATATATTATCAGTGGAGTTCACTGGAAAAGCAGCAAGCAGAAATACACATTCTTAATAAAATTGTTTTGCTTTGTTTGCAGAATATAAGTCACTTGAGCAAAGCAAAATTTAAGTCGCGCTCAAAGCGACTGCATGCGCTTTAGTAGCAAGGTGGCCATGGAAATCCAAGGCCATCTGTTAGGATGGTTAGTCCCTACACAGGGTAACTCTCAATCAGAAAAGCTTTGCCAGCCAAGGGTAAAAGCCCCTAATGTGTCAGTCAGCCAGAGGGCCAAGCATAAGCACATCTTAACCTGCCCTCTCCCCTGTGGTCCTCTTACATGCTCCTCTTCCACAGGAAATTCCACCTTTGCTTCTGGCTCCGGGAGGGGAATGCCCAGTGGATCTATTCTCTGCAAACGCATGGATCTTCGACAAGTTGTCTTAGTTTCTGTCTTTGGAGACTTAACTCTACTGAGACAATACAAGTGCACCTCTAAAATCTTGTGCTTCAAGAATACAGTCATGTCATGAAAACATTTGCTGTTTTAATTCTCATTGTATTATCTATTATAATTTCCTCCCTTTGACATCACTCAGGCGGCTTTGTGCTACAATCTGAAGATGTATGAACTTGGCTGGATGAGGCTGGAGACCAAGAGCCCTATAGTTCTTCCCCAACTGGCTAAGCAGATACGTATGTGGATTGTTTCCATTGGGCAGAGGGAGCTATCGGTTTTCTCCAAGTATGTAACCCTCCTTAGCAAGCAAAGGATTTACTCCAGTCAATACCTAGAACCAGTGTTCCCTCTAATTTTTTTGGGGGGTAGGCGGAAAAGTATAGTGTCTGAGCGGCAGTCCCTTTGGGACTGGGCGGCACAGAAATAATAAATAAACAAACAAACAAACAAACAAACAAAAAACCCACCCTGTTTTGCCTCAGAGAATTTCAAAATAAAATACTGTACTGTGTGTCTATAACAGTGAGCTCATAATAGGGCAACTCTATCAATATCAAAATGCCACTTAAATAGTTGAGCTAGTTTCAAACTAGATTTTGATTTTCTTTCTCTCTTCCTTACTCCCATTCTTTTTCTTTCTCTTTTCCTTCCTCTCTTTTTTCTATCTGTTTCTCTCTCTTCCTCTCTTCCTCTCTCTCTCCTTCCCTCTCACTCTTTCCCTCTCGGCTTCTGGGCAGGTTTGGAAAACTCTGAGTCTTAATATAGTATTGCTGATGCTGCTCAGAATATTCATTCACAATCCTTAAAGAAGTGAGATCTGTAGTAAAATATGCACTCAAAACACTCTTGCCCAGATCCCATACTTCTGTGCTTCTCTCTAAATAACTTTTTTTTCTGGCTAATCTATAAGCATTTTTCAATGTGAGCTGCAGATGGCAGGACAGTATTAAAAGAGCATTGAGTTGCCAGTGCCCAGGGAAGTCAACAGTTCTGTCCCTTGATAAGCAAAACTCAGGCTCCCACAGATAGCTACCCATTTTGAATACATCCAATGAAAGATACGCAACAATGGTAGCTCCTTTTTATGTTATATGTTACGTTTGTAATGCTTGTCTTTGAAAATTAATAAAAATATTTTTTTTAAAAAAAAAAGAAAGATACCCAACAGCTCTCTGAAGTAGGATCCTTCTTATTGTTTGGATACTTTCCTAACACTCAATTCATAATACATAATATCTGATATTCTGTATCTTTCACTCCAGAATCCTGACAGAAAACAAGGCTTAATCTTCCTCTGCAGTCTTTCACCTGTTTGAAGAAAGCAGTTTACTGAGGTGAACGAGTTTGTGGGCCTTTTGGAACAATCCATAGCCTGCAATACCATTCATTCATTCATTCATTCATTTGATTTGTATGCCGCCCCTCTCCAGAGACTCGGGGCGGCTAACAGCGACAATAAAACAGTGTACAATAGTAATTTGGTATTAGAAATGATTAAAAACCATTAATATAAAAACCAAACATACATACGTACATACCATGCATAGAATTGTAAAGGCCTAGGGGGAAAGAGGATCTCAATTCCCCCATGCCTGGCGGCAGAGGTTTTAAGTTGTTTATGAAAGGCAAGGAGGGTGGGGGCAGTTCTAATCTCTGGGGGGAGTTGGTTCCAGAGGGCCGGGGCCACCACAGAGAAAGCTCTTTCCCTGGGTCCCGCCAGGCGACATTGCTTAGTTGACGGAACCCGGAGAAGACCCACTCTGTTGGATGTAACGGCTACTAAAACCAAACCAGGAGTTCCAATATATGCTAAACTGTCTGCAAGGACCCATTTGTTACCATGGGGCATTTCGCTGCCCTCCTTAAGCAAACAATACACCCATTCTTTTCCTGGTTTCCTAAAACTAACAATACATTTCCAGTCTACTGATAGTTTTCTCCCTTTGTGCCTGCCTTCCTACTTCTTGAGTTGAGCTTCATTAAGCCATTTTGGGCTTTTTCCTGCCCTCCAACTTTCCTCCCCCCCCCCTTTAAGAAATATCACAAATGAAACTTTAAGTCATTTGTCCTTTGCTATGGGATCCTTTCATTTTTTTTGAAATCAGGATATGTAATTGAGTACATTCAATTTAGTACATTCATGTGATTCACATCATTCTCTTGTAAGGTAAGGATCATTATGCCAAGACATAAAAATGGCAGTTTGGTGTGAGGGACAGACGGGAAACATGCCTCTCTCGCTTCCACCTGTGATATACTTGTTCACTCCATCTTACAGTTCATTCTTACTTCCACTTTCCTTACCTCTTCCTCTTTGAAGAGCTCAATAACTTCATGTAATAGAAACATAGAAACATAGAAGTCTGACGGCAGAAAAAGACCTCATGGTCCATCTAGTCTGCCCTTATACTATTTTCTGTACAGTGGAACCCCGACATAAGAGCTGCTCTACTTAAGAGCAACTCGAGATAAGAGCTGGGAGGGGAGAGATATTTTTGTTCTACTTACAAGCCCAAATTCGAGATACAAGCGCCAAGGAGCTGTCTCCTGAAGCCAAACGCTAACTTCCGCGTTCGGCTTCAGGAGACAGCTGCGAAGCGGCGCGCGTGTTTTAAAAGGTTGCAGCCGGCCTGGGGGGCTCGGGGGGGTGCTTGCAGCTTTCTTTCTTGCTCTTTTTCTTTCTCTCTTTTACCTTCCCTTCCTCTATTTCTTCTTTTCTTTCTCCTTCCCACCTTCTTCCCTCCCTCCCTCCCTTCACTCATTCCTCTCTTACTCTCCCCTTTCATAAGTTTCCTTGCTTCCTTCCTCTGTTCCTGTCCCTTCCCCCTTTCTTTCTTTCTTTCTTTCTTTCTTTCTTGCTCTTTTTCTTTCTCTCTTTTACCTTCCCTTCCTCTATTTCTTCTTTTCTTTCTCCTTCCCACCTTCTTCCCTCCCTCCCTCCCTTCACTCATTCCTCTCTTACTCTCCCCTTTCATAAGTTTCCTTGCTTCCTTCCTCTGTTCCTGTCCCTTCCCTCTTTCCTTCCTTCCTTCCCACCCTCCGTCCATTCATTCACCCATTCCTCTCTTGATCGCTTAAAGCCGGTCCCTGGTGCAAAAAGGGTTGGGGACCTCTGTCCTACAGGATTGGGTGGCAGAGAAGTTGAACATATGTAAATTTAAAAGTTTAAGAAAGTTTACAAGTTAAGTGAAAGAAACTTCATTATTCATTTATATGTACATGTACATTTCTTCATTAAAAACATGTCTTTCTGCATAATTTAGACTAACTTTGTGAGTTTTTTGAGGGCTGGAACCAATTAAAATTATTTACATTAATTCCTATGGGAAAAAGTCGTTCGAGATAAGAGCTGCTCGACTTAAGAGCCCAGGTCCGGAACGAATTAAACTCGTATCTCGAGGTACCACTGTATTTTATCTTCGGATGGATCTATGTTTATCCCAGGCATGTTTAAATTCAGTTACTGTGGATTTATCTACCACGTCTGCTGGAAGTTTGTTCCAAGGATCTACTACTCTTTCAGTAAAATAATATTTTCTCATGTTGCTTTTGATCTTTCCTCCAACTAACTTCAGATTGTGTCCCCTTGTTCTTGTGTTCACTTTCCTATTTAACCCTTAAAAATGGGTGAACAGTGCAGTCAGGCGGTAGGGAAAGCAAGTAGGATGCTTGGCTGCATAGCTAGAGATAACAAGCAGGAAGAGGGAGATTATGATCCCGGTATATAGAATGCTGGTGAGACCCCATTTGGAATACTCTGTTCAGTTCTGGAGACCTCACCTACAAACAGATATTGACAAAATTGAACGGGTCCAAAGATGGGCTACAAGAATGGTGGAAGGTCTTAAGCATAAAACGTATCAGGAAAGACTTAATGAACTCAATCTGTATAGTCTGGAGGACAGAAGGAAAAGGGGGGACATGATCGAAACATTTTTATATATTTTAAATATCGAAACATTTTTATATATTTTAAATATCGAAACATATTTAAATGTTTCGATCATGTCCCCCCTTTTCCTTCTGTCCTCCAGACTATACAGATTGAGTTCATTAAGTCTTTCCTGATACGTTTTATGCTTAAGACCTTCCACCATTCTTGTAGCCCGTCTTTGGACCCATTCAGTTTTGTCAATATCTGTTTGTAGGTGAGGTCTCCAGAACTGAACACAGTATTCCAAATGGGGTCTCACCAGCATTCTATATACCGGGATCATAATCTCCCTCTTCCTGCTTGTTATCTCTAGCTATGCAGCCAAGCATCCTACTTGCTTTCCCTACCGCCTGACTGCACTGTTCACCCATTTTGAGACTGTCAGTAATGAATGTTACTTTCCCTTCCTCTCAACCTATTTGTTTTTCTTTCATATTTTACTCTCTTTAGGCAACTGCACCACCTCAACCTAGTTCTGCAGTGTTGATTATTCACTTTTGTATTCAGTCTGGTCCTTACCCGAACCATAAACTGTTTTGTACTTAACTTGTGAGATAAGTACTGAATAAGGTGTAACCTTTTAAATTTAAGTTTTACTTAATTTTGGGTTTCACGGATACCACTGTAGAGGCCAGTCACAGGCCAAGAACATTTCCCATGGTGGGTTTGTCTGGATTAATTTTTGGTTGGGATTACCAAATATCTGAACTCTGCCATCGGTTAATGTACACACAGTATACTTTTACCTTTTTATTCCTTGTGTCTTCCTTTTCAACGTCGTTTTATGAAGTTTGGCAGATGACTTGAAGGAGAAAAAGAACAGAGAAGCGTGCTTTCAATGTTTCCACACCACTTGTTTTAAATTATATTTTTATCCCATCTTTATTATTTTTATAAACAACCCAGGGCCTAATAATTACTCCTTCCTCCTCTTTCCCCCACAACCACCACCCAGTAATGCGTGTTGGGCTGAGGGAGGAGGGTTTGGCCCAGTCACCCAGTTGGTAGGGTTGCAATAATGGGTGGGCTAAGGTGGAACAGTGACGGCTCCGAGTGCTTGCGGAGTCCAGTGCAACCATGCTACTGCACCTGTGCAGATATCAAAATAGCACACGGACATGCAGGGGCACCACAAGCGTACCTGTGTGTCCGCATGTGATTTCGCTACCTGCAAAGGTGCAGTAGCATCACTGCGCTGGACTCCGCAAGCACTCGGGGCGAGCACACGTCACCATTCCACCTTAGCAGCCCACCTCTGGCTACAACTCCTGGTCTCCCGGTGGGTGACCCAAAATTACCCCAGCGCCTGTATTGTAGGCAGAACTGGATGAGGCGGATTCCACCACCACCACCCCCGTCCACAAAGCCCGGCTGGCGTCCCGGGGCGGGGGGAAACGAGGGCGAAACGGGGCGGGGACCAGCCGGAGCGCTTCCCGGCCCTGCCCGGGGGAAGCTCCGCACCGACCTCCGAGAGCTGCAGCGAGGCGAAGAACCGGGCGTTCTCCGAGATGTTCCTCAGCCGCTTCCTCTCGTAGGCGGACAGCTGTGCCCCTTCGCCACCTCGCCGGGAGGGAAGCGGGCTTTCGGATGCCTCGTCCCCCTCCGCCTCGGTCGCCCGCAGGCGTGAGGAGACTCTCGCGGACCCCGCCATCGCTCGGCCAGCCTCCGCCTATACCGCCAGACCGGTTTCCCGCCACAGCTGCAGGAGCGCGCGTGCGCAGAGAGGGAACCCGCGCCGGCCTCGCGTTTGCAGGGGGAGAAGAATCTCGCGGCCTACTCAGTTTTCACCACCAGGCGACGTGGTAGCTCTCTTAGCGAGCGGAGGCACCGTTCCTTCTGTCCCTCAGATAGAGCCCCCCCCCCTCTCTTAATAAAGGCCTTTTGCTTCGCCTGAAGCGGCCGGGATGAGGGGGGGGAACGCTTCTGTCGTCAATTGGGCCACCCAGCCACCCACTCCCCAGGCCACCTGAGTTTCCTAGGCAACCGGGGGGGTCCCCTCCTTCTTCTGCCAGAGCCCCCACACTGCCCCACTTTCCTGCAAGGGAGCAGAGGCCAAAGGGTGGAAGGTCCTACCCAGATGTGGGCTGTTAAGGTGGACCGGTGATTATTTTCATTATTTATTAGATTTGTATGCCGCCCCTCTCCGCAGACTCGAAGTGTGCTCACCCCCGTGGCTCTTGAGTGCTAGCAGAGTCCGGTGGAGTAGCAGAATTGCGCTGGACTCCGCTAGCACCTGTGTCTCCACATGTAATTTCGCTACCTGCCCAGGTGCAGCAGAATTGCACTGGACTCCGCTAGCACCTGCATGTCTGGATGCAATTTCGCTACTTGCCCAGGTGCAGCAGAATTGTGCTGCACTCCACTAGCACTCAGAGCCACGGAGGCGAGCACACATCACTGTTCTACCTTCGCAGCCCACCTCTGGGTCCCCCCTCTGCTCCGTCCACTGAGCTTGACTGTTTCCCTGACCCCGGCCTTCAGCCAATCCCTCATCCTTGGCGGTTCTGGTCCTGGAGATATCCCTCCCTCCCACGAATGGTAACCAGCAGGCAATCTCTTGCCAAGCTCTCTTGCTGAAAAGGGCTGCTGCTGATTGCTGTCAACACAACAGATAAAACATATTAATATCCACTGGTTAAAGGTCTCCCGCCTCCTGGATATTCATCTCATATTTAGGGGATTCATATCCACAACTCAAAAAAGCTATTTTATGCAGCAGCTCACAAGAACTGATTTAATTTAAACGCTTTACTTAATGTACAAGCAAGTTATAAAACATGAGTACTTAATATAAAAGTCAGTGAAATATTTAATACTTTTATGCTGAATAACATTTCTAAAAATGAAAATGCCTTTTAAGGGCAGCCCAAAAGTACGTAAGAAGGTTTAAGGTATGATCTGCTTTGAGGCTGTGGCGGTGCCATGATTCCAGGCCTCTTGCCAGCTCCTGGTTGCCCAGGAAAAACACAGGACGTGGAACTTCTAGAATTGGAGGATGCGCTTTTACAGGCTTTGTGACTCCTGGAAAGAGAGGAAAACAAACGGGCTATTAGACAGGGTTATAAACTGGTGTATCTTTTGTTTCAAAAAAATTAGTGTTGGTTATGACCTATAAAGCCCTTCAAGGCACTGGACCAGAATATCTCCGGGACCGCCTTCTGCCGCACGAATCCCAGCGACCAGTTAGGTCCCACAGAGTTGGCCTTCTCCGGGTCCCGTCAACTAAACAATGTCGTTTGGCGGGACCCAGGGGAAGAGCCTTCTCTGTGGCGGCCCCGACCCTTTGGAACCAACTCCCTCCAGATATCAGAGTTGCCCCCACCCTCCTAGCCTTTCGTAAGCTCCTTAAAACCCACCTCTGTCGTCAGGCATGGGGGAATTGACATGTTCCCTCCCCCTAGGCTTATAAAATGTATGCATGGTACGCTAGTATGTATGATTGGTTTTAATTTGTGATGTTTTTTAAATTAACTTAAATATTAGATTTGTTTTACATTATATTGTTATTGCTGTGAGCCGCCCCGAGTCTGCGGAGAGGGGCGGCATACAAATCTGATTAAACTTAAACTTAAACATGGGTTCCTGCCACAGAGTTTAAAAGGTCATTTGCACATGGAGAAGGGAAAGATGTCCAGTCAACGAAGCAGTGGAAGTGATGTGCCGGTGTCTGGAGGCTGTTGGGGCCTGGATGGGTGTCAACAGACTCAAACTCAACCCGGATAAGACGGAGTGGCTGTGGGTTTTGCCTCCCAAGGACAATTCCATCTGTCCTTCCATTACCCTGGGGGGGGGGAATTATTGACCCCCTCGGAGAGGGTCCGCAACTTGGGCGTCCTCCTCGATCCACAGCTCACATTAGAAAACCATCTTTCAGCTATGGCGAGGGGGGCGTTTGCCCAGGTTCGCCTGGTGCATCAGTTGCGGCCCTATTTGGACCAGGACTCACTGCTCACAGTCACTCATGCCCTCATCACCTCGAGGTTCGACTACTGTAATGCTCTCTACATGGGGCTACCTTTGAAAAGTGTTCGGAAACTCCAGATCGTGCAGAATGCAGCTGCGAGAGCAGTCATGGGCTTCTCTAGGTATGCCCATGTCACTCCAACACTCCGCAGTCTGCATTGGTTGCCGATCAATTTCCGGTCACAATTCAAAGTGTTGGTTATGACCTTTAAAACCCTTCATGGCATTGGACCAGAATATCTCCGAGACCGCCTTCTGCCGCACGAATCCCAGCGACCGATTAGGTCCCACAGAGTGGGCCTTCTCCGGGTCCCGTCAACTAAACAATGTCGGTTGGCGGGCCCCATGGGAAGAGCTTTCTCTGTGGCGGCCCCAGCCCTCTGGAACCAACTCCCCCCAGAGATTAGAACTGCCCCTACTCTCCTTGCCTTTCGTAAGCTCCTTAAAACCCACCTTTGTCGTCAGGCATGGGGGAACTGAGACATCTCCCCCGGGCCTATACAATTTATGAATGGTATGTTTGTATGTATGTTTGTTTAGTAAATGGAGTTTTTAAAATATTTTAAACTACAATTTAGATTTGTTATGAATTGTTTTATTTTGTTGTGAGCCGCCCCGAGTCTGCGGAGAGGGGCGGCATAGAAATCTAAATAATAAATAAATAAATAAATAAATAAATAAATAAAGATAGATAGATAGATAGATAGATAGATAGATAGATAGATAGATAGTGACACCAGCAGAGAGTATGAAAAGTGGAAGGTCTTAAACATAAAACGGATCAGGAAAGACTTCATGAACTCAATCTGTATAGTCTGGAGGACAGAAGGAAAAGGGGGGACATGATCGAAACATTTAAATATATTAAAGGGTTAAATAAGGTCCAGGAGGGAAGTGTTTTTAATAGGAAAGTGAACACAAGAACAAGGGGACACAATCTGACGTTAGTTGGGGGAAAGATCAAAAGCAACATGAGAAAATATTATTTTACTGAAAGAGTAGTAGATCCTTGGAACAAACTTCCACAGACGTGGTAGATAAATCCACAGTAACTGAATTTAAACATGCCTAGGATAAACAGATATCCATCCGAAGATAAAATACAGAAAATAGTATAAGGGCAGACTAGATGGACCATGAGGTCTTTTTCTGCCGTCAGACTTCTATGTTTCTATGTTTCTAAGTGAGAGTTTCATTCTCATCACCTTTTCTGAAGCTGCAGCGCTCATGTGGTATTTATATTTGTGTGGCTGCTGGGTGTGTGTACGTGCACAGAATTCCAGAGTTAATGTCGGAATTCAACCCGCAGGCCTGCTAGTGGATATCTCCACGGAACTTTTCATGATGAACTAGTCAAAAGGTGCTTCGTTAGCATGATGTCACAGTTTTATCCAACCTTTATGAAGAATCGGAAAACATACCTTTTAGAATAAGCCTGCTGTCCCGCAGACCCTTTTTTCTTCTTCGATTCTCTAAAAAAATTAGACTTCTTCCTCTTCCTTCCCTTGCCATTTTTGGTTTGGAAATAGCTGGACGTTGTATGCGCTGCTTCTTCCTCCTCACCTTCACTCTCATACCTGCTAGCATCAGTCTCTGTGGCTCTGAGAAACTTGTTTTCCCCTGTGGAGAAAAACCCGACTTCCTTAAGACCAGGGGTCCCCAAACTTTTTACACAGGGGGCCAGTTCACTGTCCCTCAGACTGTTGGAGGGCCGGACTATAAAAAAACCTTATGAACAAACCCCTATGCACACTGCACATACCTTATTTTAAAGTAAAAAACAAAATGGGAACATACTATTTAGGGGGGGGGGGAAGAAGTCTGTTTATGTTTTGTTTTTAATTTTCTTTTGTTAACATCTGATTGACTATACAGTGTTCCCTCGATTTTCGCGGGGGATGCGTTCCGAGCCCGCCCACGAAAGTCAAATTTCCGCAAAGTAGAGATGCGGAAGTAAATACACTATTTTGGGCTATGAACAGTATCGCAAGCCTTCCCTTAACACTTTAAACCCCTAAATTACAATTTCCCACTCCCTTAGCAACCATTTAGATTATTAATCACCATGTTTATTTATTAAAGTTTATTTTAAAAATTGTTTTTTAAAGGCAGACGAAAGTTTGGCAATGACATATGACGTCATCGGGCGGGAAAAACCATGGTATAGGGGAAAAATCCGCAAAGTATTTTTTAATTAATATTTTTGAAAAACCGTGGTATAGACGTTCCGCGAAGTTCGAACCCGCGAAAATCGAGGGAACACTGTACAAGGTTTTCTTGGCTTATAGAAAAATGTATAAAGAAAGTAGGAAGCACTTTGGCATAATGGTTAATAAGTTAGAAATATAATTGGTGTTGTACTTTTTTGAGGAGGAAATTTAATTAACTGGATGACAAAATTAGAAAAAAAACTTTTGCAACTTTTTTGGTGATTGATATTAGTTACTAACAAAATACCGCATTTTATTCATGGAAAATGCTCCTGTCACTCACCCGCGGGCCGGATAAATGGCCTCAGTGGGTCGCATGCGGCCCGTAGGCCGTAGTTTGGGCACCGCTGCTTAACACAATCCCTTTTTCTTAGTTCGGACAGCGTTTCTGCCTAAGGGCTCCCATTAGCATGACTGCCACTAAAATACTTGAGAACCTTGTCTAGACGGAAGCAACTGAGCTGTGTCAGTAAAAAAGGAAGAGTCAGCAGAAGTTAACTTTTTAGCAAAGTACTGTTGCAGTGTGAGCAGCCTATGCATTAGGTAAATGAAGTGTCTTAAATACCTGGTAGCATGTCTGTACAATACTTCTGCATCACTTCTATTATTTCTGCTCCATATTTCTCTAATTTGTCCTCTGTGACACCATCAATCTGAAGCAGAACTGCTGGATCTGAAGACAAAGTCTCTGCGGAGGGGAAAAAAAATCTCAATACAGCTTTCTTGGCATCTGCAACACCAAACTTCTTCTTTCAAGAAGAGATCGATTGATTGATTGATTAATCAGATTTGTATGCCGCCCCTCTCCACAGACTCGGGGCGGCTAACAGCAGCAATAACACAATGTAAACAAATCTAATATTTAAGTTAATTTAAAACCCCAATTTAGAAACCAATCATACATACTAACATACCATGCATAAATTTTATAAGCCATGGGGGAGGGAGTTCATTAAGTCTTTCCTGATACGTTTTATGCTTAAGACCTTCCACCATTCTTGTAGCCCGTCTTTGGACCCGTTCAATTTTGTCAGAAATCACTACCCCTAAATCCTTCTCTTCTGAAGTTTTTGCTAACACAGAACTGCCAATGCAATACTCTGATTGAGGATTCCTTTTGCCAAAGTGCATTATTTTACATTTGGAAACATTAAACTGCAGTTTCCATTGCTTTGACCATTTATCTAGTAAAGCTAAATCATTTACCATATTACAGACCCCTCCAGGAATATCAACCCTATTGCACACTTTAGAGTCATTGGCAAATAGGCAAACCTTCCCTACCAAACCTTCCCCTATGTCACTCACAAACATATTAAAAAGAATAGGACCCAGAACAGACCCTTGTGGCACACCGCTTGTAACCTGTCTCTGCTCAGAATACTCGCCATTAACAATAACTCTCTGATGTCTACGCTTCAGCCATATACATCTCTATATATTACCTGCTATTCTTTTTAACGTGGCAGTGTTAAAAATGTTAAAATAGTGGATATTAAACACTTTTCCAAGGTTTTTGCAGACATCTGTGAGTTCAGAGAGACACTTCTTAACCATCTCTTCCCGTAGTGACATCTTGGTCTCCAATGCCCTCTGCTTCCGGATATTGCTGGCACTTTCAGTTTCACAGAATTCCACCTGGAGGGCATGAAGAGACATGTTGGTGTACACTAAAGATAAAAATGCTGCTGACAAGAGAAGAACAAAGAGGGAACTGTGCAGCGCGACTGGTGGCTGACACCAGGAAAGCCCCTTTTCAGCAGGCCCTGCTGCTCTTCTGCTCTTCTGGACCCTTCCGCAGCAGCCCCCAGCGCATGCCAAGGGGCAGCTGGGTCTGCAGTCACGCACCTGCAAGTAGCCATTCAGCACAGCAGCAGCTTTTTCCCCCAGCTGGAGGTACGCGATGGCTTGATCGTTGGCAGTGATGTACAAGTCTTCATGCAGAATCCTGTCCAGCACCAGCTTCCTAAAAAGCCGCTCGGCATTATGGCGGGAGTAGGCTGCTCCTTTGCCAAAGAGGCCACACTTAATCTTTGCAGATTTTGAACCTAGGGAAAGGAGGAGAGTACAGTAGTACCCCTAGATACGAGCATAATTCGTTCCAGAAGGGAGCTTGTATGTCGAGGCAACTCGTATCTGGAACAAATTACTTTAGACTTGTTTTTCCTCTCCGAGATAATCAAAAGCAAGGATTCTTGCGCCACCTAGTGGATGCTCGGCTCGTATCCTGAATTTGAGCTCGGGACTGGAACAGAAATGTCTCTCCCCTCGTGGCTCCTATCTTGAAATACTCGCATGTAAAGCAGCTCGTATCTAGAGGTACTACTGTATAGCCTATTTCGTGGCCAAGCCAACTTATCCTTTTGAAAGTTCTCGGCTCTTCTTTGGAAAGAACAGAACCCAGGACTGAAAACCTCGGCCACTGAACAAGAAAGAGGAGAACCAGCTGGGAAGTTTATTTATTTATTTATTAGATTTGTATGCCGCCCCTCTCCGAAGACTCGGGCCGGCTCACAACAGTAATAAAAACGATATAGCAGTGGAACAAATCTAATATTAAAAAACATATAAAGCCCTATCATTATTTTAAAAAAACCAAACAGCACATTCATACCAAACATAAAACAAAGTATAAAAAAGCCTGGGGGAAAGGTGTCTCAACTCCCCCATGCCTGGCGGTATAAGTGAGTCTTGAGTAATTTATGAAAGACAGGGAGGGTGGGGGCAGTTCTAATCTCCGGGGGGAGTTGGTTCCAGAGGGCCGGGGCCGCCACAGAGAAGGCTCTTCCCCTGGGGCCCACCAAATGACATTGTTTAGTCAACGGGACCCAGAGAAGGCCAACTCTGTGGGACCTTATCGGTCGCTGGGATTCGTGCGGTAGAAGGCAGTTCCGGAGGTACTCTGGTCCAATGCCATGTAGGGCTTTAAAGGTCATGACCAACACTTTGAATTGTGACCGGAAATTGATCGGCAGCCAATGCAGGCCACGGAGTGTTGAGGAAACATGGGCGAATCTTGGAAGCCCCACGATGGCTCTCGCGGCCGCGTTCTGCACGATCTGAAGTTTCCGAACACTTTTCAAAGGTAGCCCCATGTAGAGAGCGTTGCAGTAATCAAACCTCCTGTTATGAGCCAGCGTGTGCTGACTGAGCATCCTGGAATATATCCCCTTCTCGGGGTTTCTCATGTAAAGGGGAAGAGAACCCGACCCCTTGTGATCCCCCCCTTTCATCCTTCCTTGCTTCCCACGCAGGTAGCCAGGGCAGCCAGAGGGACTGTCCAGCCCCTTCACAGGCAATTCACTTGGCTTCTTTGGGGCTGAAAAAGAGAAAAGACACGCCCACTTCATCCAAAAGGCAAGATATGAAAGCAGGGATGGCCGTTGCTAGGGCATAGATTCCACCCCACCATCTCTGTCATGTGAATAGGCACCCTCACCCTGAGCCCCAACCGAAGACGAGGAGAGTGATAAAGGGGGACATGGGATACTCATGGAATTTATATATATATATAATTCGATGTTTCGGTGAAATCACATTCACCATCATCAGGCTGAAGTTATAAGCTTCGTGCTGCTGTAAATATAGATATAGATATAGATATAAATATAGATATAGATATAAATATAGATATAGATATAACTATAATTCTATATTTACAGCAGCATGAAGCTTATAACTTCAGCCTGATGATGGTGAATGTGATTTCACCGAAAAGTATATTTGATTGATTGATTGATTGATTGATTTGTATGCTACCCCTCTCCGTGGACTCGGGGCGGCTAACAACAGTGATAAAACAACATGTGACAATCCAATAGTACAACAATTAAAAACCCTTCTTATAAAACCAAACATACATACAAAACATACCATGCATAAATTGTAAAGGCCTAAGGGGGAAAGAATCTCAATTCCCCCATGCCTGATGGCAGAGGTGGGTTTTAAGAAGCTTACGAAAGGCGAGGAGGGTGGGGGCAATTCTAATCTCTGGGGGGAGTTGGTTCCAGAGGGCGGGGGCCGCCACAGAGAAGGCTCTTCCCCTGGGTCCCGCCAAACGACATTGTTTAGTTGACAGGACCCGGAGAAGGCCAACTCTGTGGGACCTAACTGGTTGCTGGGATTCATGCAGCAGATAATGCCTGCGTGTGAGATCTCGCTCATCCTTCCTTGGCAAAAGGGGGCGAGCTGAGGATAAGAAAACATTTTACCACCTATCCGGCACCCAATGTTAAAGATATATACAAATATATACAATATATACAAAGACGTATAATGTAGAACTTACCCAAGAAAATGTCAATCATCATATTGAGGGTATATCTTCCTGCATTTCTCTTGATATTTCTACTTCCTTTTTCACCACAATATTCCTTTACAAACATCGCAATGTTTTTTATTTCTTCGGTCACATTCCTTAACTTGTATGCCTAACAAAAGTAGTTTGATTAATTCTGTCTCTCACATGAGCCAGTACATTGCAGCACCTAATACCATTGAAATGTAACGTAAATGTAATTAATAACTTACAATAGGAATATTTTATAATAGTTTTTTGGGGAGGAAGAAAGCTATAATGAGAAAAAAACGGTGTAAATTTCATTTGGAAAACTAACTTCATAGAAACATAGAAACATAGAAGATTGACAGCAGAAAAAGACCTCTACCACGTCTGCTGGAAGTTTGTTCCAAGGATCTACTGCTCTTTCAGTAAAATAATATTTTCTCATGTTGCTTTTGATCTTTCCCCCAACTAACTTCAGATTGTGTCCCCTTGTCCTTGTGTTCACTTTCCTATTAAAAACACTTACCCCCTGGACCTTATTTAACCCTTTAACATATTTAAATGTTTTGATCATGTCCCCCCTTTTCCTTCTGTCCTCCAGACTATACAGATTGAGTTCATTAAGTCTTTCCTGATATGTTTTATGCTTAAGACCTTCCACCATTCTTGTAGCCCGTCTTTGGACCCGTTCAATTTCCTTAGCTGGTTTCTTTCAGCCCTTCCCAGGAAGATTTATCTTTAGCGTTTATATTTTATTTTATTTAAGCAAAATATAAATATTTTGCTTAAATAAATATAAAAATGTAAATAAAAATATAAAATTTTATTTATATTTATATTTTATTTAAGCAAAAACTTCAGAAGGGAAGGATTTAAGGGTAATGATTTCTGACAGTCTCAAAATGGGTGAACAGTGCGGTCAGGCGGTAGGGAAAGCAAGTAGGATGCTTGGCTGCATAGCTATATAGAGTGTTGGTGAGACCACATTTGGAATACTGTGTTCAGTTCTGGAGACCTCACCTACAAAAAGATATTGACAAAATTGAATGGGTCCAAAGATGGGCTACAAGAATAGTGGAATGTCTTAAGCATAAAACTTATCAGGAAAGACTTCAGGAACTCAATCTGTATAGTCTGGAGGACAGAAGGGAAATGGGGGACATGATCTAAACATTTAAATATGTTAAAGGGTTAAATAAGGTTCAGGAGTGAAGTATTTTTAATAGGAAAGTGTACATAAGAACAAGGGGGACACAATCTGAGGTTAGTTGGGGGAAAGATCAAAAGCAACATGAGAAAATATTATTTGACTGAAAGAGTAGTAGACCCTTGGAACAAACTTCCAGCAGACGTGGTTGGTAAATCCACAGCCTCTGAATTTAAACATGCCTGGGATAGACATATATCCATCCTAAGATAAAATACAGGAAACAGTATAAGGACAGACTAGATGGACCATGAGGTCTTTTTCTGCTGTCAATCTTCTATGTTTCTATGTTTAATATTTCTAAACTGCCCACTCCTCAGAGGGGAGCCTGATCCAGATGTTTGGAGGCAAACTTTGGGGCAGAACTGCTTACCTGTTGCTTGGAGCAGTTGTCGCAACTTACTTCGGGGTGCTCCTTACAAAACCGAGGATTAAAGTTTGTTTCTCCGAAGTAGGCCAGCAACTGTATCCTTCGGCATTCCATGATGTTCTCGCAGTAATGGACCATGCTGTAGAGGTTGTTGAAGTGGGTCTGCCGGGTTTGGCTGTTGCCCTCCTTTTCCACTGAAAGGCAAGCAGAGGGGCCCCTATGAGAAAAAGGTCCAGGGGGGCAAGACCTGGGACAAGCGACTAACGTTTCACAAAGCTTCTGAGCAACCTGGTGAGGATGGAAAGAAACACCCGCAGGGCTTGGAACCCACTTTGTGGCCATTTTCCTGGAGCAAGGAGATCTCCCAGCCATCAGGCGGTCCTGCTGGATCAGATTAGGTTGGGACAATAATAATAATTAATAATAATAATTTATTGGATTTGTATGCTGCCCCTCTCCATAGACTCGGGGCGGCTAACAACAGTGATAAAAACAGCATGTAATAATCCAATACTAAAACAACTAAAAACCCTTATTATAAAACCAAACATACACACAGACATACCATGCATAACTTGTAATGGCCTAGGGGGAAGGAATATCTCAGCTCCCCCATGCCTGGCGGTATAAATGAGTCTTGAGTAGTTTACGAAAGACAGGGAGGGTGGGGGCAATTCTAATCTCCGGGGGGAGTTGGTTCCAGAGGGCCAGGGCCGCCACAGAAAAGGCTCTTCCCCTGGGGCCTGCCAAACGACATTGTTTAGTCGACGGGACCCAGAGAAGGCCAACTCTGTGGGACCTTATCGGTCGCTGGGATTTGTGCGGTAGCAGGCGGTTCCGGAGGTACTCTGGTCCAATGTCATGTAGGGCTTTAAAGGTCATGACCAACACTTTGAATTGTGACCGGAAACTGATCGGCAGCCAATGCAAGCCACGGAGTGTCAATTGTAGTGTATTTTCCATTTTAAAAAAAAAATATCCTAGCTGTTAAAACCCAAACTGTTCCCAATTCTCACCCTATATCAGTGATGGCAAACCTATGGCACAGGTGCCACAGCTGCCACGCAGAGCCATATCTGCTGGCATGCGAACTGTTGCCCCAACTCAGCTCCAATGTGCATGTGTGTGCTGGCCAGCTGATTTTTGGCTCAAACAGAGACTCTGGGAGGGCGTTTTTGGCTTCCAGAGAGCCTCCGGGGGATGCGGGAGGGTGTTTTACCCTCCCTTAGCTCCAGGGAAGCCTTTGGAGCCTGGGGAGGGCAAAAGAAGAGCCTACTGGGTCCACCAGAAGTTGGATAGCAGGCCGTTTCTGGCCTCCAGAGGGCAAGAGAAACTGTTTGCGCCCTCCCCAGGCATTGAATTATGGGTGTAGGTCCTTGTGCATGCGCTATAGTGCACGGCCACGCTCTTTTGGCACCCGAGGGAAAAAAAGGTTCGCCATCACTGCCCCATAGACATAGATCCCTTATCAAACAGGAAATAAAAGAAATCAGACTAATTCTGGCTGACTTTCTAGGCAAAAGAAGTCAAAGCCCAATTATGACACACCTGTTGGCATGGATGCCAAGAGAGAGGAGTTTTCATACATATGTTCTGGGAGTGCTCAGTAGTACAGAAATTTTGGAAAGTAGTGCAAGATGAAATCAACAGGATGTTAAATATTAATTGGACAATTACAAAAGAAATGGCAGTACAGTAGTACCCCTAGATACGAGCATAATTTGTTCCATAAGGGAGCTTGTATCTCGAGGCAACTCGTATCTAGAACAAGTTGTTTTTCCCCTCCGAGATAACCAAAAGCAAGGATTCCTGCACCACCTAGTGGACGCTCGGCTCGTATCCTGAATTTCAGCTCGGAACTAGAACAGAAATGTCTCTCCCCTCGTGGCTCGTATCTTGAAATACTCGCATGTAGAGCAGCTCGTATCTAGAGGTACTACTGTACTGGTAAAAAAGGGAGACTTAAGAGAATTTAAAGAAATAAAAGTAGCAGCATTGGAAAGCGCTCAACCAGTCATTGTATTGGGCTGGAAAGAAGCAGCAAAATGGACGATACAGAATTGGTATCGGTACATGGTGGACCACATTTGCTTTGAAATTATGGAGGTAAGGATGAATATGTATAATAAAAATAAATGGAAAAAACTGATGGAACGATGGGAAATGATGAGAGGTTAGAAATTGTGATCTAGCCATAAAGAATAAATTAGAATCACTCTTTGATATGTAAATAGAACGCAGATTCCAGCTTAGAAGAATATTAAAGATGTTAGTACAGACCCTCCAATTGGTGGTGGGGTATATATGTATGTTGTCAGGTGATGGGTGCACCTTCACAGGACACTGCTTTTATGTTGTATGTCTGCAGTCTGTATGTTTTAACATTTAAAACTAACAATGTCATTTGGCGGGACCTAGGAGAAGAGCCTTCTCTGTGGCGGCCCCGACCCTCTGGAACCAGCTCCCCCCAGATATCAGCGTTGCCCCCACCCTCCTTGCCTTTCGCAAGCTCCTTAAAACCCACCTCTGTCGTCAGGCATGGGGGAATTGAATTTTTTTTCTCCCTTCCCCCTAGGCTTATAGAATTTATACATGGTATGTTTGTTGGTATGATTGGTCTCTTAAATTGGGGTTTTTTAGATTACTTTTTAATATTAGATTTGTTACATTGTTTTTTATTGCTGTTAGCCGCCCCGAGTCTTCGGAGAGGGGCGGCATACAAATCTAAATAAACTAAATTAAACTGAACTAATTAAAAAATTATTTTTAAAAAAAGACACACTGGAATGTAATGGCCTCTGACATAATGGTCCAAGCAAGATAAAGTCAATCTTATTTCGGCCCCGAATCTTGATGGAGTGGCAGGCAGCGAGAGTTGCTCTGCGAAGGTCTTCTTGCGCAGAGAAGCACGGAAAGAAGATCATCGGTCAGACATTCCCTCCATTGAGGTTTAGGGTTTTCCTTTTCAACGGTTAGCCGACTGGACCCTTTGGGAGCGAGCAGCATCGCGAATGGGCAAAGGGACCGCTGTCACGTCAGAGCTTGAAAAAGCCCAGCCGTGAAATGACACTTACTCAGGATGAGCCGTCTCAGCCTGGTCACGTCGCTGTAGCTGTAGAAGAGCAGGCAGTGGGAGATTTCGCCATCCCGCCCACTCCGGCCGGATTCCTGATAGTAGCCTTCAATAGATTTAGGGAGAGAGGCGTGGATCACAAAGCGCACGTCAGGCTTGTCGATCCCCATTCCGAATGCAATGGTGGCACAGATGACCTGGAAGGCAATAAAACAGTGATGCCTTTTTTATTAGTATTTTTATAGATTTTTAAAATATAAAACACACATATAACATATAACATGTGCTCAGTGATTGTGCCCACCACCAGACAATCAATCATACCCCACCACCAGTTGGGGGTATTTCTTGTATAAATCATTTAAACCCAAGAGTGAAACATTTCTTTACATATTATAGAGCAGTGTTTTTCAACCAGTGTGCCGCGGCACACTAGGGTGCCGCCAGACATGGTCAGGTGTGCCGTGAAGCTCAGAGAGAAAGAAAGAGAGAGAAAGAGAACAAGAGAGAGAGAAAGAGAACAAGAGAGAGAGAAAGAGAACAAGAGAGAGAGAAAGAGAACAAGAGAGAGAGAAAGAGAACAAGAGAAAGAGAGAGGGAGGGAAGGAGAGAGAGAAAGACATAGAGGGAGGTAGGGAGGGAGAGAGAAAGAGCAAAAAAGAGAGGAAGGAAGGAAGAGAAAGAAAGAGGGATGGAGAGAGAGAAAGAAAGAGGAAGGAAGGGAAAGAGGGAGGGAGAAAGAAATAGAGCGAAGGGGAGGAAGAGAGAGAGAGAATTTTTTTGTCCAAACTTTTTTTAGCCCAGCCCGCCCCCCCCGCCCCCCCGCTCAATGTGCCCCAGGGTTTTGTAAATGTAAAAAATGTGCCGCGGCTCAAAAAAAGATTGAAAATCACTGTTATAGAGTGATTCCAACTTGTTTCTTATAGCTTGGTCTCGGATCCTACTCGCCATATATCGTCTTACCTTGTCCCATCGCCCCGTCAGCTGTTGCAAATCAGTTTCATTAATTGGATTCATCCTTTTATCCATAATCTCGAATTGAATGTGGTCCAATTTTGCATTGTCCATTTTGTCACGTCTTTCCACCCCAAGACTATTACCGCCTGAGCGCTTTCTATCGCTGCTTGTTTTATTTCTCTGTATTCTCCCATCTCACTACTTTTTACTAATACAGTGATACCTTGTCTTACAAACTTAATTGGTTCCGGGACAAAGTTCTTAAGGTGAAAATTTTGTAAGACGAAACAATGTTTCCCATAGGAATCAATGGAAAAGCGATTAATGCGTGCAAGCCCAAAATTCACCCCTTTTGTCAGCCAAAGCGCCCGTTTTTGCGCTGCTGGGATTCCCATGAGGCTCCCATCCATGGGAAACCCCACCTCCAGACTTCTGTGTTTTTGCAATGCTGCAGGGGAATCCCAGTAGGGGAATACCAGCATTGCAAAAATGAGCGCTTCGCTGACAATAGAAGTCTGGAGGTGTGGTTTCCCAGCGAAGGGAGCATCAGTGAAATCGCCGCCGCTGGGATGCCCCGCCTCCGGACTTTCGTTGCCAGTGAAGCGCCCGTTTTTGCACTGCTGGGATTCCCTTAAGGTTCCCCTCCATGGGAAACCCCATCTCTGGACTTCTGTGTTTTTGCAATGCTGCAGAGAAATCCCAGCAGGGGAATCCCAGCATCGCAAAAACAAGTGCTTCGCTGTCAACGGAAGTCCGGAGGTGGGGTTTCCCATAGAGTGGAGCTTCAGGGGAATCCCAGCAGCGCAAAAACGGGTGCTTCGCTGGCAACGGAAGTCCGGAGGCGGGGCATCCCAGCGGCGGCGATGGGTTTGTAAGGTGAAAATAGTTTGTAAGAAGAGGCAAAAAAATCTTAAACCCCGGGTTTGTATCTCGAAAAGTTTGTACGACGAGGCGTTTGTAAGATGAGGTATCACTGTACTGCCATTTCCGTAGTAATCGTCCATTTATATTTAATATCCTATTAATATCCTCTTGCACTTTTCCCCAAAGGTTCTGCACCACTGGGAGACCCCCGTTCTAGTACAATTCTCTGCTGAAGCAGGAGACCCTATATCAGTGATGACGAACCTATGGCACGGTGCCACAAGTGGCACACGAGGACATTTTTGCTGGCACATGATCCAGTTCCTGGAACCTTTCTTTGTATGTTTTCATTTCTAGTCCCTTTATCATTCTGGTGGCTCTCTTCTGCACCTTTCCGAGAGTATCAATGCCTCTTTTGTAGTGTAGTGAATGTATGTTCTGTACGTCAGCAGAAACTGGGCTGGACTGAGCTCCTGAAATCTGACCGGGTTCAAGGCCTTCCTGCACTTCCCCATTGAAGAAGGTGAGTCAAGTTCTCCCCCTGCCCCCCTTTGGCTTGAACTGCTGACATGGCTGCGTGACTGGATCTCCCCTCCCCAGGCTCTTCTTTCTACCTGGCATCCATCCTGGTTAATCCATTTCTGCTGCACGAGGTCCCTGGTGCCGTCCGGGAGGCCAGCGTGGTACGCCAGGGCTGAGAGGCCGCCCCCTTGCAAAGCGTTGGCCACTGAGTCACATTCATACCGCGAGAGGCAGTAAATAATTCCCGAGTCACCTGCAACACACAAAGGAAAAGTTCGGGTTCTCCAGTGCTCTAAAGCAGTGTTTTTCAACCAGTGTGCCATGGTCAGGTGTGCCGCGAAGCTCAGAGAGAGAAAGAAAACAAGAGAGAGAGAAAGAAAGAGAGAGAGAGAGAGAAAAGAAAGCAAGAGAGAGAAAGAGAGAGAGAAAGACAGCAAGAGAGAGAAAGCAAGAGAGAAAGAGAGAAAGAAAACAAGAAAGAAGAGAATGAGAGAGCGAGAGCAAGAGAGAGAGAGAAAGAAAGCAAGAGAGAGAAAGAAAGAGAGAAAAAAGCGAGAGAGAGAGAGAAAGAAAGAGAGAAAGAAAGAAGAAAGAAGAGAATGAGAGAGAGAGAGAGCAAGAGAGAGAGAAAGAAAGAGAGAGAGAGAGAAAGAGAGGGAGGGAAGGTGGGAGAGAGAAAGACAGAGGGAGGGAGAGAGAAAGAGCAAAAAAGAGGAAGGAAGAGAGAAAGAAAGGGATGGAGAGAGAAAAAAGAAAGGGAGAGAAAGAGGGAGGGAGAGAGAAATAGAGCGAAAGGAAGAGAGAGAATTTTTTTGCCCAAACTTTTTTTACCACACCACCCCCCACCCCGCTCAATGTGCCCCATGGTTTTGTAAATGTAAAAAATGTGCCGCGGCTCAAAAAAGGTTGAAAATCACTGCTCTAAAGCAGTGTTTCCCAACCTTGGCAACTTGAAGATATCTGGACTTCAACTCCCAGAATTCCCCAGCCAGCATTTGCTGGCTAGGGAATTCTGGGAGTTGAAGTCCAAATATCTTCAAGTTGCCAAGGTTGGGAAACACTGCTCTAAAGATCTCTTGGAGTGTTTCTCAACCTCAAGAACTCTAAATTGGCTGGGGAATTCTGGGAGTTGAACGCCACCCATCGTCAAGTTGCTGAGGTTGAGAATCGCTGGTCTGTTCAAGAGGGCAATACGGTTTGTAATGCTATCCGTTGGCTTGACTTCAATGGCAGCTTGTAACAAATGACCATCAGATAGAAACAAACCAACCGTCAAACTTGACATTGTTCCTTTAACTCCATGCCTTCCCTGCCCTTTAAAGATCATAACAGATGACAAGGTCCTTTCTCATCTGTTAGCCCAAACAACAAAGCCGGTTTCTCCCTCTTCCCGCAACACCAAGGAATACCAAGATATCAAATGCCAGAATTTCTCTATGATCTAATGAACTTTGGGTTTAAAATAATCCCACCCAAGTAGACATTGGTCAAGGAAGAATGGAGGATAACTTACAGGGGTGGTATTTTTTGATCCATTGTAAGCAATCTAAAGCCACTGTTTTGGGTTTCTTGGGCAACACGTCGTATTTCAAGTTGTGCCTGTTAAAGCTCATTGTAAACCTAGAAGGATATTAGCGATTTAGTTGAATAAAAGGATTATTGGATGACATAATAATAATAGTAATAATAGTAGCAATAATAGTAATAGTAATAGTAATAGTAATAATAATAATAATAATAATAATAATAATAATAATAATAATAATAATAATCTTTCGGCTGTGGCGAGGAGGGTGTTTGCCCAGGTTCGCCTGGTGCACCAGTTGCGGCCCTATTTGGACAGGGAGTCATTGCTCACAGTCACTCATGCCCTCATCACCTCGAGGTTCGATTACTGCAATGCTCTCTACATGGGACTACCTTTGAAAAGTGTTCGGAAACTTCAGATCGTGCAGAATGCGGCCGCGAGAGCCATCGTGGGGCTTCCTAGATTCGCTCATGTTTCTGCAACACTCCGCGGCCTGCACTGGCTGCTGATCGGTTTCCGGTCACAATTCAAAGTGTTGGTAATGACCTTTAAAGCCCTACATGGTATTGGGCCAGAATACATCAGGAACCGCCTTCTACCGCACGAATCCCAGCGGCCGATAAGGTCCCACAGAGTTGGCCTTCTCCGGGTCCCGTCGACCAAACAATGTCGTTTGGCAGGCCCCAGGGGAAGAGCCTTCTCTGTGGCGGCCCCGGCCCTCTGGAATCAACTCCCCCCAGAGATTAGAACAGCCCCCACCCTCCTTGTCTTTCGCAAATTACTCAAGACCCACCTTTGTTGCCAAGCATGGGGGAGTTAGGATATTCCTTCCCCTAGGCCATTACAAGTTATGTATGGTATGTTTGTGCGTATGTTTGGTTTTTATAATAAGGGTTTTTAGTTGTTTTATTAAATTGGATTGTTACATGTTGTTTTTTATCACTGTTGTTAGCCGCCCCGAGTCTGCGGAGAGGGGTGGCATACAAATCCAATAAATAATAATAATAAAATATTATTATTATTATTATTATTATTATTATTATTATTATTATTAATTAGATTTGTATGCCGCCCCTCTCCGGAGACTTATAGAGCTCATCTATACAGCCGTCTCCAAATCTCTCTTCTGCCCCCCGAGCCCGACTTACACCTGGGGCTGGTGCATCTCCAGTTGATTCAGGATGTCCTTCTGCACCCGGGGGTTGGCGGTGGCAGTAAGACCCATCATGGGGACCAAGGAGAACTTCTTTCGGAGCATGTTAAGCCGCTTGTAATCTTGGCGAAAATCATGACCCCACTAATAAAAAAGATTTTTAAAAGTTACATTTGCATTTATATAGTCATGTGAAAAAAGCACACTCTTTTTGTGTTCTATAGTTTTATGTATCAAAATACAGCGTTCCCTCGATTTTCGCGGGTTCGAACTTCGCGAAAAGTCTATACCACGGTTTTTCAAAAATATTAATTAAAAAATACTTTGCGGTTCCCCCCCCCCCATACCACGGTTTTTCCTGCCCGATGACGTCATGTGTCATTGCCAAACTTTCGTCCACCTTTAATAATTTTTTTTTAAAATAAACTTTAATAAATAAACATGGTGAGTAATAATCTAAATGGTTGCTAAGGGAATGGGAAATTGTAATTTAGGGGTTTAAAGTGTTAAGGGAAGAAGGCTTGTGACACTGTTCATAGCCAAAAATAGTGTATTTACTTCCGCATCTCTACTTCGCGGAAATGCGACTTTCGCAGGCGGTCTCGGAACGCATCCCCCACGAAAATCGAGGGAACACTGTAATAGTAAAAACAGGGTGTCCAGGGAAAAAGCATTTTGAAATTCCCTAATATTTCCCTGGCATTTCCCTGTAACTTGCAATCTAGTTAAGTTGCAGTCATAGATGACGTCATACCAAATGGCTAAGCCATGGAGAAATATCGGTAGCTGTGGAAGCAAGTTGTTGGCACAGTTATGCTCATTTCTGCTTCACTCAGCCAGGCAGCACGATCCTTTTTTTTTTTAACATGATTTTCCCCTGGCTTTTAAACATTTTAATACAATTTGGGTTTTTTCCTGATTTATTCCGTTTTTCTCACGAATTCCCTATTTCCCGAACCGCTGATTTCCCTGATAATTTCCCGATTTCCCAGGTTTGCTGGACACCCTGTAAAAATCACCCAATCCTTATCAGTTTTTAAAAGGAAGTAGACACAACCACAATAGAAGTCCAGGTCCTGATATATAAAACTACAGAATTCCAGTAGGGTGTAACTTTCTTTATCTTATCCCATGACTGTATTCCTCCTTTACCATTTTTACAAGTAACTCAAGGCTGCAAACATACCCGTTCCTCCTCTTATTAATCCCGCAACACCCCTGGGAGCTGGGCTGGGCTCACCCAGATGGCTTTCGTGCCAAAGGTGAGTGTTGCAGGCCTTCTATTTGCCGGCCTGATGCCCTGACTGCTAGTGAAATAGAGACAACCATTGTGGCTGTCTGTGCCGTTTTCAATGAAATCACCTGACTGACGCAATGGGCCTCGTCGATCACGAAGCGAGCCAAGAGCTGCCGCTGGTACAGATTCTCCAGTGTTGACATCAGCCGGCTACTCGAGCAAACCTGGAGAAGCAAGAGCAGCAGGAGGCTCGGATGCCGCAACTCTGGCACCTTTCCGAGTCTTCTTGTCACCTTCACCCCCAGGCCCCATTCATTCATTCATTCATTCATTCATTCATTCATTCGACTTCTATTTTTCTTAGAGGGAGATTGCGATCCCACTATATAGAGCGCTGGTGAGACCACATTTGGAATACTGTGTTCAGTTCTGGAGACCTCACCTACAAAAAGATATTGATAAAATTGAACGGTGTCCAAAGACGGGCTACAAGAATGGTGGAAGGTCTTAAGCATAAAACGTATCAGGAGAGTCTTCTTGTCACCTTCACCCCCAGACCCCATTCATTCATTCATTCATTCATCTTCTATTTTTCTTAGAGGGAGATTGTGATCCCGCTATATAGAGCGCTGGTGAGACCACATTTGGAATACTGTGTTCAGTTCTGGAGACCTCACCTACAAAAAGATATTGACAAAACTGAATGGGTCCAAAGACGGGCTACAAGAATGGTGGAAGGTCTTAAGCATAAAACGTATCAGGAAAGACTTAATGAACTCAATCTGTATAGTCTGGAGGACAGAAGGAAAAGGGGGGACATGATCGAAACATTTAAATATGTTAAAGGGTTAAATAAGGTCCAGGAGGGAAGTGTTTTTAATAGGAAAGTGAACACAAGGACAAAGGGACACAATCTGAAGTTAGTTGGGGGAAAGATCAAAAGCAACAAGAGAAAATATTATTTTACTGAAAGAGTAGTAGATCCTTGGAACAAACTTCCAGCAGACATGGTTGTTAAATCCACAGTCACCGAATTTAAACATGCCTGGGATAAACATCTATCCATCCTAAGATTAAATACAGGAAATAGTATAAGGGCAGACTAGATGGACCATGAGGTCTTTTTCTGCCGTCAATCTTCTATGCCGCCCAATCCTCTCGCCTTCTCAACAATAGCGAGGTTCTATCCACTGACTTTCCACTCTCCTGTCTTCCTCATCCTCCAACTGGGACCACTCCTCCATTGTCATATCAGCCCCCTCTGCCCAAGGAGCTGCTGATACAGTTCTACAGAGGGATCACTGAGTCTGTCATCTGCACCTCTATAACTGTCTGGTTTGGTTCTGCAACCCAACGGGACCGACACAGACCGGAGGACAATCAGAACTACAGAAAAAGCAATTGCTGCCAACCTGCCTTCCTTGAGGACCTGTATACTGCACGAGTCAAAAAGAGGGTGGGGAAAATATTTACTGACCCCTCACATCCTGGACACAAATTGTTTCAACTCCTACCCTCAAAACGTCACTACAGAGCACTGCACACCAAGACAACCAGACACAAGAACAGTTTTTTTCCGAACGCTATCACTCTGCTAAACGAATAATTCCCTCAACACTGTCAGACTTTCTACTAAATCTGCACTTCTATTCTAGTTTTTTCTCATCATTCCTATCACCCATTTCCTCCCATGTTGACTGTATGACTGTAACTTGTTGCTTATATCCTAAGATTTTTATTAATATTGCTTCTTCATTGCTTATTTGACCCCTATGACAATAATTAAGTGTCGTACCACAGGATTCTTGACAAATGTATATTTTATTTTATGTACGCTGAGAGCATCTGCACCAAGACAAATTCCTTGTGTGTCCAATCACACTTGGCCAATAAAATTCTATTCTATTCTATTCTAGTGGTTCCTCAGGCTCACTCAGGCCACTTTCTCTCTCACTCTCGCTCTCTGCATCAGCTGGCAATCCCCTGTCCCAGGATACCCAGTGGGGCCTGGCTCCATCCTCCTCAGAATCTGACATGGCCTGAGATGGACAAGGACCACTCACCACACCATCCAGGCCCTTTGGGCCAGCTGGAGCACTGCTGAGCCAGGCAGGCCTCCATACCAACCTTTTCTGGAGTAACGTAGAGGAGCTTTATGATGGGATCTTTCTTTGAGAGCTGAAGGTAAATTCGGGATGCTTCAGCATCAGTCTTGTCGCCTGTGAGGTACGTAGCTGGAATCTAGACAGAGAAGACAGCGGCTCTAATTTGCAGCTAACCTTGGTTGCTGCTGACCGCTTCATTTGGTCAACAGTAAGGCCAATTCTTGCACTCAGAGTGGGAATTTATGCATGGGATGTTTGTGTGTATGTTTGTTTAGTAAATGGGGTTTTTTAAATATTTTAAATTATATTTAGATTTGTCATGAATTGTTGTATCCTGCTGTGAGCCGCCCCGAGTCTGCGGAGAGGGGCGGCATACAAATCTAAATAATAAATAAAAATAAAATAATAAATAAATAAAGGCCAAACCAGTGCTTTGTTGGCCTGCACTTGTCCTTTCGGCCACAGAACCAAATTGTAAGAAGCACCACACAATTCTAGGTGGACCTGTACTTGCACTTTTGTATATCATTTTTCTTACTTTTCTATTTTTCTTGGGCTTCTCTAAATATGCCCATGTTACTCCAACACTCCGCAGTCTGCACTGGTTGCCGATCAGTTTCCGGTCACAATTCAAAGTGTTGGTTATGACCTATAAAGCCCTTCATGGCATCGGGCCAGAATATCTCCGGGATCGCCTTCTGCCGCACGAATCCCAGCGACCGGTTAGGTCCCACAGAGTTGGCCTTCTCCGGGTCCCGTCGACTAAACAATGTCGTCTGGCGGGACCCAGGAGAAGAGCCTTCTCTGTGGTGGCTCCGACCCTCTGGAACCAGCACCCCCCAGAGATTAGGATTGCCCCCACCCTTCTTGCCTTTCGGAAACTCCTTAAAACCCACCTCTGCCGTCAGGCATGGGGGGAATTGAAACATCTCCCCCTTGCCCATGTAGTTTTTGTGTATGATTCGATTGTGTGCTTATTTTTAATATATTGGGGTTTCTTTTGGATTTTTTAACTTAACACTGTAATTTAGATTGCAAAATATTAGATTTGTTACTATGTTTTGTTTACCATTGTTATGAGCTGCCCCGAGTCTACGGAGAGGGGTGGCATATAAATCCAATAAATCTAATCTAATCTAATCTTTAATTTTCTTTTCTTGCACTTTTTGCTTTTTCCTTGTCTTAGCTTTCATCTTCTCATTTAAAAGTTTCAATAACAATTGTATGTAAAAAGACCCAAATCTAGCTGGACCCATAACTCTGGGGAAGCCAAGAAACTGCTTTTCTATAAAAGTAGTTATACACCAGATTTTCTTCCTAGATTTTTAACAGGACTAACCTGCTAAATTTTGTATGAACACAGATTCTACAAGAGTTTAGTTTTTTTATATTTGCACGGTCCCACTGTAAAGAGCAGAATTCGACATGCCTGTGACAGATACAATGATTTTAGTTCAGTTTTGCATTTCACGCTATATACAGACAATCAACTCACATCCATTGACGTCAGTTTCTGCACTTGATCCACTATGAGGGACCTCAACGGAGAGATGACGATGGTGACTCCCACCGAAACACAGGCCGGCAGCTGATAGCAGAGACTCTTGCCACCTCCTGAGCGGAGCAAAAGCACAAGATGAGAACTCTACTCACATCCTGTTTTGCTACAGGTTCTATACACATGAGTTCTATACAGTGATACCTCGTCTTACAAACGCCTCATCATACAAACTTTTCGAGATACAAACCCGGGGTTTAAGATTTTTTTTGCCTCTTCTTACAAACTATTTTCACCTTACAAACCCACCGCCACCACTGGGTTTCCCTGCCTCCGGACTTCCATGTTTTTGTGATGCTGCAGGGGAATCCCAGCAGCGCAAAAACGGGTGCTTCGCTGGCAAAGGAAGTCCGGAGGTGGGGTTTCCGAGCGAGGGGAGCCTCAGTGAAATCGCAGCATCACAAAAACACAGAGGTCCGGAGGTGGGGTTTTGAGGACTTCGGTGTTTTTGCGATGCTGCGATTTCACTGATGTTCTCTTCGCTGGGAAACCCCACCTCCGGATTTCCGTTGCCAGCGAAGCGCTCGTTTTTGCGCTGCTGGGATTCCCCTGCAGCATCGCAAAAACACAGAAGTCCGGAGGTGGGGTTTTGCCATGGAGGGGAGCCTCAGGGGAATCCCAGCAGCATAAAAACGGGCACTTCGGCTGGCAAAAGAGGTGAATTTTGGGCTTGCACGCATTAATCGCTTTTCCATTGATTCCTATTGTTTTGTCTTACAAACTTTTCACCTTAAGAACCTCGTCCCGGAACCAATTAAGTTTGTAAGACAAGGTATCACTGTATGCACAACCATGGGAGGAGGCTTCCGCTCACACTTTCTCTATTGCTGCCATGAAAATTAATATCTGGCCCGAAAATTGAGATCCAAAGAACCGCTTAGTTCAATCACTCCTATCCCCAGAAGGTCCTTCACAGTTGTTCAGGCAAAATACAACGATTTCTTATGAAATTTGTTTTAGGAGATCATTCTTTGGAGTTTTATTTAAAGCGCAAGCAAAGATTAGATTGCACAGGAGTTCGGATTATTATGACTGAAATCCTGAAAATGACTTCTAATCATAATGAACAGCAAATCCTACATTAAAATCAAAACAGAAAATAGCTTTATAATTGACAGAAGGGTGCTCAATCTGGGTTGTGAATGTTTAAGTTAACCAAATAAGAAATCCAATAGTATCGTTAAAGGAAAATCAAATTAAGATAATGATGATGATGATGATGATGATGATGATAATAATAATAATAATAATAATAATAATAATAATAATTTATTAGATTTGTATGCCGCCCCTCTCCAAAGACTCGGGGCGGCTCACAACAACGATAAAAACAATATTATACTGGCACAAATCTAATATTAAAAAACCCTAAAAACCCTATCATAATTAAAAACCAAACAGCACATACATACCAAACATAAATTATAATAAGCCTGGGGGAAAGGTGTCTCAAATCCCCCATGCCTGGCGGTATAGGTGGGTCTTAAGTAGTTTACGGAAGACAAGGAGGGTGGGAGCAGTTCTAATCTCCAGGGGGAGTTGATTCCAGAGGGCCGGGGCCGCCAGAGAGAAGACTCTTCCCCTGGGGCCCGCCAGACGACATTGTTTAGTCGACGGGACCCGGAGAAGGCCAACTCTGTGGGACCTTATCGGCCGCTGGGATGTTTTATAGGTGGCATCTCCCAAGTAGAATTGCAAAAATGTTCCCTAATATGTCCCCATTGTGTTGGAACTGTAAAAAAGAAATAGGTTCATATTATCATCAATGGCGGAGTTGTAGCAAAGTCAAGATATACTGGAAAATGATAGAAAGAATAATAAAAGAAATAGTAATGCAAGAGATAGAAAAAACTCCGGAATTTTATTTATTGGGTATAGCTAAACAGAAATATAAGAAAGATATTTTACATCTAGTTATTCATATAACGACAGCGGCCAGGATAGTATATGCACAAAATTGGAAAGGGGAAGGTATTCCCAAAGAGGAAGAGGTTATCAAGAAAATATTAGATTGCGCTGAAATGGATATGATGACAAGACGGTTAAATAACCAAGAAGAATCGGAATTTTATCTGATTTGGAATAAAGTGTATACAGTATATGGATAGATAAAAAGAAGAAGTAAAAATGAATATTAGGCGTGAACCATAGAAGTACTGTTATGATTTAAATTTTGAGTTCGTATCTTGTTTATATACGAAGTTTTTTTATATACCGTATATAAGGTTATACAAAATTTCTTCTTTTCATTTAAATTAATATGTTGATTGGAGATATTAACAATGTATTCTTTTTCTGCATCGTAATTTGACTTCTACAATAAGAGGGGTATTTGCAACCCCAACTTTATGTTAAATGTGTGTTTGTGTGTACAGTGATACCTTGTCTTACAAAGGCCTCGTCACACAAACTTTTCAAGATACAAACCCGGGGTTTAAGATTTTCTTGCCTCTTCTTACAAACTATTTTCATCTTACAAACTATTTTCATCTTACAAACCCACCGCTGCTGCTGGGATGCCCCGCCTCTGGACTTCCGTTGCCAGCGAAGCACCCGTTTTTGCGCTGCTGGGATTCCCCAGAGGCTCCCCTCCATGGGAAACCCCACCTCTGGACTTCCGTGTTTTTGTGATGCTGCAGGGGAATCCCAGCAGGGGAATCCCATCAGCGCAAAAATGGGTGCTTCGCTGGCAACGGAGGTCCGGAGGTGGGGTTTCCCAGCGAGGGGAGCCTCAGTGAAATTGCAGCATCGCAAAAACACAGAGGTCCGGAGGTGGGAATCCCAGCAGCGCAAAAACGGGCGCTTCGGCTGGCAAAAGGGGTGAATTTTGGGCTTTCATGCATTAATCGCTTTTCCATTGATTCCTCTGGGAAACATTGTTTCGTCTCACAAACTTTTTACCTTAAGAACCTCGTCCCGGAACCAATTAAGTTTGTAAGACAAGGTATCACTGTATGTCAATTTTAAGAAAATCAATAAAGTTTATATATATATATAAAAAAGAAATCCAATAGTTTCTTTTATTCAAAGTAAAGTTTAAAATTGATTTAGAATATAATTACTATGTGATTATTTCAATCCCAGTTTAAAATGTCGTTTGTCAGCCTTGATTCTCCCTTTCTGCAGAGGGCAGAAGGCGATGCGCATTGAGAGATGGGCTCCACCTGAAGACTCACCTGTGGGCATCAGGATGAAACAGTCCTGACCCAGCAATGCAGCATTGATGGCTTCAAGCTGGTTGATCCGAAAATGATGTAGACCAAACCTTTTATGGAATATCTTCATCATCTCATTAGAATGTGGAAATGTTAAACCTCTGAAGGGTTCCAGGGTGGCATTTCTGGAAGGAGTATCCTTAATAAGTGGAGTAACTTGAAAGAAAACAAAATTTTGTTATGAGATTTAAAAAAATATATATTTTTATAAAAAAAAAATTACAACAAAAAAAAAAAATACTTAAAGAAAATGTGCCCAACACCAATAAACCCCACCACCACTTAGGGGGTTAAATAATTTGCAATAAGTTTCAATTGCTTCCTTAGCTCCGGTTTACATTTCTTTACATACAAATAGTGATTGGAATTTATTTTTCACATTGTCGTCATAAATTCTACTTACGATATAATTTTTGTGCCATCAGCTTCTCCAATTTATTTTCATCAAAGTTATTTAATCTTATTTCCTTAATTTCGAAGTGGGTGTGGTCCCCCATGTACCAGTACCAATTCTGGATTGTCCATTTATTGCTATCCTTCCACCCTAATACCACTACTGCTTGAGCGCTTTCCAAAGCTGCTGTTTTGATTTCTTTAAATTCTCGTAATTCCCCATATTTAACTAGTGTTGCTAATTCTTTTGTGATTATCCAATTAATGTTTAGCATATTGTTAATTTCATTCTGTACTTCCTTCCAAAATTTTTGAACTTCAACGCATTCCCACAGCATATGCATAAAACCTCCTTTTATTTGGCAACCATGCCAGCAATTTCCTTTCCCTTTCCTCTGGAAGTGTGCTAGTTTTACTGGCGTGAAGTACCATTTATGTAAAATTTTCCTTCTCATCTCTCTAATTCTTGTGTTCTTTATCTTATATATATTTTCTACTACTTCTTCCATCTCGCTTTCATTAATCCGTAATTCATTTTGCCAGTATCTTGTTAGGCCTTTAATCACTTCCTCTTCCACATGCTATAAATCTTACTAGCCTGTCCTTTTGAATCATTAATCTTTTCTTTCAATATTTTCTCTAGACAGTTTTCTTCTCTTAAAAGTTTGTTATGAGATTAAAGGCAAATATATATTTGCTGTTTCCAGAATTTATAGTCAGCCAATCATGTACTGAAACTTAATTTCATAAATAGGAGAATATCCAAATGTTTTAGAGGTGGGATGAGAGATGGAGGGAGTGTGTTACTAAAACACATTAATGATTAACTCTCAGGAGGTTTCACCCACTTTATTGCCACTCATAAATGTATAAAACTATGTGAAGTCTGGAAGAGACTGCAGTTTGCATCTCAGCACACAGCTCAGCCAGTGAAACACATTCAGTCTCCACTTATTACGACATAGCAACTTTGGATATAATGCAGCTAGATTCAAAATTACAATTACGGCGTCACTTAAAGACATTACACCCCAATCATGTTGATAAGCCGCTTGAGTTTTTTGCAGCAAAAACATGCTGAATATTGCAAACAATCGTCCCGGCAGAGTTTGGGGGGGGGTGTGTGCAAAATGTTTACTTCTTCTTCGGGGGCGGTTTAACACAAAATACTTGAGAAACACTGGGTTAATATGTGGATAAGAGTTTCTGATGCAAGATTCTTTGTACTCTTTGCCATAATTTCCTTCTGCAGCTTATTTCCCAGAATGCACTAAAAAGAAGAAATTGGTTATTATTTATTTATTTATTTATTGGATTTGTATGCTGCCCCTCTCCGTAGACAAATTCTGGCTGACTTTCTAGGCAAAAGAAGTCAAAGCCCAATTATGACACACTGGAATGTAATGGCCTCTGACATAATGGTCCAAGCAAGATAAAGTCAGTCTTATTTTGGCCCTGAATTTATTTATTTATTGGATTTGTATGCCGCCCCTCTCCGTGGACTCGGGGTGGCTAACAACAGTGATAAAAACAGCATGTAACAATCCAATACTAAAATAACTAAAAAAAACCCTTATTATAAAAACCAAACATACATACAGACATACCATGCGTAAATTGTAAAGGCCCAGGGGGAAAGAATATCTCAGTTCCCCCATGCCTGACGGCAGAGGTGGGTTTTAAGAAGCTTATGAAAGGCGAGGAGGGTGGGGGCAATTCTAATTTCTGGGGGGAGTTGGTTCCAGCGGGCCAGGGCCGCCACAGAGAAGGCTCTTCCCCTGGGTCCTGCCAAACGACATTGTTTAGTTGACGGGACCCGGAGAAGGCCCACTCTGTGGGAGCTAACTGGTCGCTGGGATTCTTGCAGCAGAAGGCAGTCCCTGAGATAGTCTGGTCCGGTGCCATGAAGGGCTTTATAGGTCATAACCAACACTTAACTTACCAGGGAAACGCTCTCCCCTCACTGAATGGTCCATGAAAGAAAAACTGCTATGCAGAAGATCAGCGCCTGCTTTGGACGCGACCGAGTTTGTTTTCAAACACAGATTTGCTGCAGGGGAGATGCCCGCAGCCGGCTGGCCCTGGGAGGCGACTCTGGCTATGGAAGCACTTATTGCATCATCCAAGTCATCCAAATCTTCAATATCAAAATCATCCTCGTGAAGCTTCTGCCCTCCAGGTGCCAAAGGACTCTCGCCCCCCACCTTGCTCGTAAGCGGACTTGTTCCATTCAGCGGTGAAGGCCACCAGCGTGTTTCTGGATTTTGGAGCCCAGTTATTCCACCGGCTTCCCTCTTGGGACACGATACGCTTGAACTTTTCACAGCAGAAGAGGACACGTCCCAGGTGGATTCTTTCACGAGGACAGATGTCTTGGCACCGGCCCATCCTTGAGAGGGTGGCGGATGAAGGACACGCAGGGGGGAAACGTCAGCAAGCCGCTTGACAGAACAGGGTCCAGAAGTAGAGGCGGCGCCTTGAGGGAGGGAGGAAGAAATTTTTCCCAGCTGGGAAGAGTAACTTCCATCGTGGGAGCCATCGCAGTCAAAATTACCTTTGCAGTTTATATCTAGAAATTTATCAGCACCTGTTCTGTTTCCATTTCTGGAATTGCTCAGCAGTTTTCTTCTGTGTATAAAAATAAATAAAAGTTATTGTTTTTAAAATTCCCAAATGAATTTGCTGTTTCCTTCCCAGAAGCTCTTCTTCTTAATCTTTTACCTTTCTTACAACTATAGGCAGGGAATTTAGTTCCCTGTCTATAAAACATAGTTGACATTAAAACATAGAAACACAGAAAGATAGAAGTCTGACGGCAGAAAAAGACCTCATGGTCCATCTAGTCTGCCCTTATACTATTTTCTGTATTTTATCTTAGGATGGATATATGTTTATCCCAGGCATGTTTAAATTCAGTTACTGTGGATTTATCTACCACGTCTGCTGGAAGTTTGTTCCAAGGATCTACTACTCTTTCAGTAAAATAATATTTTCTCATGTTGCTTTTGATCTTTCCCCCAACTAACTTCAGATTGTGTCCCCTTGTTCTTGTGTTTACTTTCCTATTAAAAACACTTCCCTCCTGGACCTTATTTAACCCTTTAACATATTTAAATGTTTTGATCATGTCCCCCTTTTCCTTCTGTCCTCCAGACTATACAGATAGAGTTCATGAAGTCTTTCCTGATACGTTTTATGCTTAAGACCTTCCACCATTCTTGTAGCCCGTCTTTGGACCCGTTCAATTTTGTCAATATCTTTTTGTAGGTGAGGTCTCCAGAACATATGTTTGAGTGTATTATATAAAAGCAGTTCCACAATTTTGATTTAGATAATAAACTGAACTGATACTATATACAATGTATCTATCCTTAATAGCAATATATTTTTTCTGTGGAATCTTTCCTAACTGATAGGAACATTTTCAGTCGATACTGAGATTGAACAATTTCAACAATTCAATCAATGCTACGTAACCCTCAAAGGCCATGGATAATAAAATGCTGTCCTATTTAAAAAGTATTTTAAAATTATTATTCACCCATGAGTTTCCTGCAGACAGGTTACAAGCGGTGTGCCACAAGGGTCTGTTCTGGGTCCTATTCTATTTAATATGTTTGTGAGTGACATAGGGGAAGGTCTGGTAGGGAAAGTTTGCCTATTTGCCGATGACTCTAAAGTGTGCAATAGGGTTGATATTCCTGGAGGGGTCTGTAATATGGTAAATGATTTAGCTTTACTAGATAAATGGTCAAAGCAATGGAAACTGCAGTTTAATGTTTCCAAATGTAAAATAATGCACTTGGGGAAAAGGAATCCTCAATCTGAGTATTGCATTGGCAGTTCTGTGTTAGCAAAAACTTCAGAAGAGAAGGATTTAGGGGTAGTGATTTCTGACAGTCTCAAAATGGGTGAGCAGTGTGGTCAGGCAGTAGGAAAGGCAAGTAGGATGCTTGGCTGCATAGCTAGAGGTATAACAAGCAGGAAGAGGGAGATTGTGATCCCCTTATACAGAGCGCTGGTGAGACCACATTTGGAGTACTGTGTTCAGTTCTGGAGACCTCACCTACAAAAAGATATTGACAAAATTGAACGGGTCCAAAGACGAGCTACAAGAATGGTGGAAGGTCTTAAGTATAAAACGTATCAGGCAAGACTAAATGAACTCAACCTGTATAGTCTGGAAGACAGAAGGAAAAGGGGGGACATGATCGAAACATTTTAAATATGTTACAGGGTTAAATAGGGTTCAGGTGTTTTTAATAGGAAAGTGAACACAAGAACAAGGGGACACAATCTGAAGTTACTTGGGGGAAAGATCAAAGGCAACATGACAAAATATTATTTTACTGAAAGAGTAGTAGATCTTGGAACAAACTTCCAGCAGACGTGGTTGGTAAATCCACAGTAACTGAATTTAAACATGCCTGGGATAAACATATATCCATTGTAAGATAAAATACAGGAAATAGTATTAGGGCAGACTAGATGGACCATGAGGTCTTTTTCTGCCGTCAGTCTTCTATGTTTCTATGTTTCTATTGTATTATCTAATCATCAAGAAGTCTCTCGTTCTGAAACATTCCTGTTTCTCTAATATTTATTTATTTCTTTATTTATTGGATTTGTATGCCGCCCCTCTCCAGAGACTCGGGGCAGCTAAGAGCGACAATAAAACAGTGTACAATAGTAATTTGGTATTGATGATTAAAAATCTATTAATATAGAAAAAAAACCAAACATACATATATACATACCATGCATAGAATTGTAAAGGCCTAGGGGGAAAGAGGATCTCAGTTCCCCCATGCCTGGCGGCAGAGGTGGGTTTTAAATTGTTTATGAAATATAATAGAAAGGAACAATTTTCCCCGTTATAGAGTAGGTATATTTTCCAAGTCTGGACTTCTGTGGGGGTTTTATAGCCCCGAACTGAACAGCATTGAAATTATGAGATACTAAATCCCCAATGGAAAAAAGGGGATTTATTTGAATAATTCTGCTTCAGAAATAAATATGGACTCATAACCAGTAACAACGAACCTTCTACTTTCTACACGTTACTTTCCATACCTAAAAAAAGCCTGGTCTGCTTTATTCGGCCTGCATTAAGAGCTAAGAGAATGTTAGGGGATTGAACACTTTGCAACTTGGACAAATCTATCCCATCTTAATTTTTGGAGGTAAAGAAGCAAAGACCCTCATTGCATGGGGTGAGGTATCATCAGTACGCTGATGATACCCAGCTTTACATCTCCACCCCATGTCGTCAATGAAGCAGTGGAAGTGATGTGCCGGTGCCTGGAGGCTTTTGGGGCCTGGATGGGTGTCAACAGACTCAAACTCAACCCTGATAAGACGGAGTGGCTGTGGGTACTGCCTCCCAAGGACAATTCCATATGTCCGTCCATCACCCTGGGGGGGGGGGGAATTATTGACCTCCTCAGAGAGGGTCCGCAACTTGGGCGTCCTCCTCGATCCACAGCTCACATTAGAGAAACATCTTTCAGCTGTGGCGAGGGGGGCGTTTGCCCAGGTTCGCCTGGTGCACCACTTGCGGCCCTATTTGGACCGAGAGTCACTGCTCACTCATGCCCTCATCACCTCGAGGTTCGACTACTGTAACGCTCTCTACATGGGGCTACCTTTGAAGAGTGTTTGGAAACTTCAGATCGTGCAGAATGCAGCTGCGAGAGCAATCATGGGCTTTCCCAAGTGTGCCCATGTTACTCCAACACTCCGCTGTCTGCATTGGTTGCCAATCAGTTTCCGGTCACAATTCAAAGTGTTGGTCATTACCTATAAAGCCCTTCATGGCACCGGATCAGGATATCTGCGAGACCGCCTTCTGCCGCACGAATCCCAGCGGCTGGTTAGGTCCCACAGGGTTGGCCTTCTCCGGGTCCCGTCGACTAAACAATGTCGTCTGGCGGGACCCAGGGGAAGAGCCTTCTCTGTGGCGGCTCCGACCCTCTGGAATCAGCTCCCTCCAGAGATTAGAACTTCCCCCACCTTCCTTGCCTTTCGTAAACTTCTTAAAATCCACCTCTGTCGTCAAGCGTGGGGGAACTGAGACATCTCCCCCTGCCTATGTAGTTTTTGTGAATGATATGACTATGTATGTTTTTTATATTGGGGTTCCTTACTTTTTAGACTTTTTAAATGTACTATTGTTATTTTACATAGAAACATAGAAGTCTCACGGCAGAAAAAGACCTCGTGGTCCATCTAGTCTGCCCTTATACTATTTTCTGTATTTTATCTTAGGATGGATAGATGTTTACCCCAGGCATGTTTAAATTCAGTTACTGTGGATTTATCTACCACGTCTGCTGGAAGTTTGTTCCAAGGATCTACTACTCTTTCAGTAAAATAATATTTTCTCATGTTGCTTTCGATCTTTCCCCCAACTAACTTCAGATTGTGTCCCCTTGTTCTTGTGTTCACTTTTCTATTTTAGATTCTAATTATTAGATTTGTCATTATGTATTGTTTTTATCACTGTTGTGAGCCGCCCTGAGTCTACGGAGAGGGGCGGCATACAAATCTAATAAATAATAATAATAATAATAATAATAATAATAATAATAATAATGTATGACTGTAACTCGTTGCTTATATCCTAAGATTTTTATTAATATTGCTTCTTCATTGCTTATTTGACCACTATGACAATCATTAAGTGTTGTACCACATGATTCTTGACAAATGTATATTTTATTCTATGTACGCTGAGAGCATATGCACCAAGACAAATTCCTTGTGTGTCCAATCACACTTGGCCAATAAAATTCTCTTCTATTCTATAATAATAATAATTCCCAACAGACCTGCAATCTCTAAGCCGAAGCAGTTCTTGGCCACCTAGCAGAGATTTCAGCTCTCTTTCTGGAATGGAGTCCACCAGTTCACAGATATCTTCCATTACACATAGCAGGGACTGGCCTGAAATGTAACAGGAGTCAGTCACGTATTTTGCAATGTACCATCAAGGCAAAGCTAGCTGACTATCATCAAAAGATTGTGGAAATATGTCATAATGTTTTACCTTCTTTCCTTCCTTTGCTCCTTTCGGTCGTTTCTCCAAACTCTGGAAGTTGGTTCCCCGAGAGTTCAGGGTTCAGCGTGGTCTCATCAGCTGTTCTTTGAGGAAAATGCCTAAAAATGTTAAGAATTATTAAGAAATCCAGACGTGTATCATGAAGTAGGTACACTTTATACATCAAATAGAATTTTCACGAGACAGTGATTTTATGTACACATCCCCAGTACTTCTGTCAACAAAAACTGTATGTACAGTGATCCCTCGATCTTCGCGATCTCGATCTTCGCGAAACGCTATATCGCGATTTTTCCCACCCGATGACATCACTCTCTTCCTTCCTTTCTCATCTTTCTTTCTCTCTCTCTTTCTCTATCTTGCTTCTTCCTCTCTCACACTCTCTTCCTCCCTCTCTCATCTCTTTCTTTCCTTCTCTCTCTTTTTCTATCTCTCCCCCTCTTGCTGGTGGGCGGCGGGCGGGCGGAGCGAGCGGGGGCATCAGTGAGGAGCCGGGGTTTCCCCTTTGCGTGGGCGGCGGGGAAACCCCGATCTTCGTCTGCTCGCTGCTGCTGCGCTGCCGAGCAGATCAGCTGCTGGGCGGCCGCAGCAGCAGCGAGCAGACGAAGATCGGGGTTTCCCCGCCGCCCACGCAAACTCCACCATCTGCGCATGCGCGGCCATGGAAAAAGGGCACGCATGCGCAGATGGTGTTTTTTACTTCCGCAACCCTACATCGCAAAAAATCGATTATCGCGAGGGGTCTTGGAACGGAACCCTCGCGATAATCGAGGGATCACTGTATTCCTAGTCAATCATTAGAAAAGTATGGAATTCATGAATTTGAGTAAAACAAAAATTTGTCAATTTTTCAGTAAGTGTTTCTTCCCATTTGCTTAAATACCACCAGCTAGAGAAATTACAGTGATACCTCGTCTTACAAACCCCTCGTCATACAAACTTTTCGAGATACAAACCCGGGGCTTAAGATTTTTTTTGCCTCTTCTTCCAAACTATTTTCACCTTACAAACCCAAGCACCGCGACTGGGATGCCCCGCCTCCAGATTTCTGTTGCCAGTGAAGTGCCCGTTTTTGCACTGCTGGGATTCCCCTGAGGCTCCCCTTCATGGGAAACACCACATCTGGACTTCCGTGTTTTTGCGATGCTGCAGGGGAATCCCAGCAGCGCAAAAATGGGCGCTTTGCTGACAACCGAAGTCTGGAGGTGGGGTTTCCCAGCGAGGGGAACCTCAGCGAAATCGCAGCATCACAAAAACATGGAAGTCTGGAGGTGGGGTTTCGAGGACTTCCGTGTTTTTGCGATGCTGCAATTTTCCTGAGGCTCCCCTCGCTGGGAAACCCCACCTCCGGAGTTCCGTTCCCAGCGAAGCACCCGTTTTTGCGCTGCTGGGATTCCCCTGCAGCATCGCAAAAACACGGAAGTCCGGAGGTGGGGTTTCCCATGGAGGGGAGCCTCAGGCGAATCCCAGCAGCGCAAAAACGGGCGCTTCGGCTGGCAAAAGGGGTGAGTTTTGGGCTTGCCCGCATTAATCGCTTTTCCATTGATTCCTATAGGAAACATTGTTTCATCTTACAAACTTTTCACCTTACAAACCTCGTCCTGGAACCAATTAAGTTCGTAAGACGAGGTATTATTGTATTTGATTTTCCAGTTTTTGCAATAATACACCTGTCGCTAAAAGATGTATTGATTAATTAGGTTAGGTCGGTTAACAAAGCTTTATAAAAACAAACAATAAATCTTCAATGGAATGAATCACCAAACATTGTTGAGGATTTTTTTCAATTATTGCAGATTATCTAAATCACTACAATCCGGTTTCAGGCCTCAATATAACATTGAACTGATATTGATCCTGTCTCTCCGTGATCTCTCAGTACTTGTGAGAATTATCTATAGCAGTGATTTTCAACCTTTTTTGAGCCGCGGCACATTTTTTACATTTACGAAACCCCGGGGCACATTGAGCGGCGTTGGGTGGGTCTAAAAAAAGTTTGGACAAAAAAATTCTCTCTCTCTCTCTTCCTCCCTTTCGCTCTATTTCTCTCTCCCTCTTTCTCTCCCTTCCTCTTTCTCTCTCCATCCCTCTTTCTTTCTCTTCCTTCCTTCCTCTCTTTTTTGCTCTCTTTCTCTCTCCTTCCCTCCCTCTTTCTCTCTCTGTCTTGATCTCTCTCTTTCTCTTTCTCCTGCTTTCTTTCTCTCTTTCTCTCTCTCTTGCTTTCTTTCTCTCTCTCTTGTTCTCTTCCTCTCTTGTTCTCTCTTTCTCTCTCTTTCTTTCTTTCTCTCTCTCTCTCTCTTGCTTTCTTTCTCTCTGACTTTCGCGGCACACCTGACTATGTGTCGCGGCACACTAGTGTGCCCCGGCACACTGGTTGAAAAACACTGATCTATAGAATCTAGACATCTAAGGCCTAGATAGATACAAAAGTACTGAACTTCCGACCTTTTGGACAGCGACCTTCCCAGAAAATGCGAAAGAACACAAAAGCATGTTTACACTCTGTATCAGAGATGAAGAAATCCTATTTTTCAGGCCAAGAACATTCATAAAGGAAAAACAACAACTTGATGGATTAATCTAGAGAGTTCCGAGGAACTATGATGAAATTGGATGCAAGACAACCCCATATATGGACAAATCATGGACAGAAGAAGGGGTGTAAACAAGACATAAAAATTCTATATAAGATGATTCTTGTAGTTAGGTACTTTACCTTCTGAGGTACGGGTATTCTTCCTGTGACTTCTCTAGGTCCCTGTATGATCCTGTATGATCATGCCGGAAACTTTGTTTATGTTATGTTATGTTTGATATATGTTTCTATGTTTTATTTATTTATTTTTTTATTCAATTTTTATGCCACCCTTCTCCTTAGACTCAGGGCGGCTTACAACATGTTAGCAATAGCACTTTTTACAACGAGCTAGCTATTGCCCCCACATCCGGGTCTTCATTTTACCCACCTCGGAAGGTTGGAAGCTGAGTCAACCTTGAGCTGGTGATGAGATTTGAACCGCTGACCTTCAGATCTACAAGTCAGCTTCAATGGCCTGCAGTACAGCACTCTACCTGCTGCGCCACCCCGGCTCAATCATGTTTTATATCATGTTGTTAATAACGATTTTTTAGCTTTTATTCTCTTGGTCTGGGGAAATTTTCTGACAGTACTTGATCAAGGAATCCTTTGAGCCAGCAGGAGAGGAACCCTCCCAACAATTTTACACTAATGACTGTTGCAACATCCCCATTGTCATGTGATCAAAAGTTGGGTGCCTGGCAACTGGTTCATATTTGTGATGGTTGTTGGTGTCCTGCGCTCAACGGATTCCCTTTTGCGCCCTTCTGACAAGCAAAGTCAGCGGAAAGCAGATTCACTTCACTACCATATTACTAACTGAACTGAAGAGATTCACTTAACTATAGCAAGAAGGGTCATAAAATGGGGCAAAACTCAATAAATGTCTTGCGCAGTGTTTTACGGTGGAGAATTGCAGGCTACTTCTGCTGATCACCATTTGCCAACGGTTTGGCAGATCGATTCTCACCAGGCTCAAGACTGACTCAACCTTCCATCCTTCCGAGGTGGGTAAAATGAGGACCGAGACCTTTGGGGGCAGATGTCGTTTGGCAGGAGCCAGGGAAGAGCCTTCTCTGTGGCGGCCCTGACCCTTTGGAACCAACTCCCCCAGATATCAGAGTTGCCCCCACCCTCCTTGCCTTTCGTAAGCTCCTTAAAACCCCCCTCTGTCGTCAGGCATGGGGGAATTGATACTTTCCCTCCCCCTAGGCTTATAAAATTTATGCATGGTATGTTAGTATGTATGATTGGTTTCTAAATTGGGGTTTTAAATTAACTTAAATATTAGATTTGTTTACATTGTATTATTATTGCTGTGAGCCGCCCCGAGTCTGCAGAGAGGGGCGTCATACAAATCTGATAAATAAATAAACAAACAAACAAACAAACAAATAAATAAGAGGCTGATTCTGTAAACTGCTTAGAGAGGGCTGTGAAAGCACTGTGAAGTGGTATATAAGTCTAAATGCTATTGTTAGTGCTTGCTTAACAACAGAAATTTTGGAACAATTGTGGTAGTGAAGACTACCTGTCTAGTGGAGAAAGGAGGAAGCCTTCTGGATCTGTCCCCTTCCTACCCCCATGTGATTTGGGGGGTGGGGGTGGGGTGGAAACAAAACCAGGAAGAGCTTGATCCTATGCTGACAGCTACTGGTAAACATCACTCTTTCCTCTGGGGATGTTTAGAGTCCAAGCTCACCCAATTAATAGTCAGTTAATTAACACTTAATACCGTCACCTGCTTTTTAGAACAAGTTGCTTGTTTTACCTTGTTTTATTCTTTAATGAGAGTTCCCGTTCAGTTGTGTAGAGCGAGCATACCCTGTTTCCCCGAAAATAAGACGGACCCGCAAGTAAGGCATGTCAGAGGTTTTGCAGAATTTGCTAATATAAGGCACCCCCCGAAAATAAGGCGTAGTCAAGTTTACAATATGGTACGGTGGAAAAACATACGGTACCATTCAAAGCTGTTCATAGTGGTACCGTAATGTGGGGTCCCCTGCTGGCCCATTACTAGCAGACACAGTCGTGCTGCTGTCCACCGCCATTACAGTCTCCACTACAGTGCGTAGACCAGTGATGGGCAACCTTTTGAGCTTGGTGTGTCAAAATTCGCCAAAAAACCGAGCATAACTCAGGTGTGTTTCACCTTGAGAAAAAAACACTTTCACTCTCACTCTCTCTTCCTCACACTCTCCTACTCTCTCTCTCTCAACACAAACTAACCACTACATCTAACCATCTCTACTCATCTCTTCTTCTCTTCATTCTCTCCTTCTCATCTTTCTCTTCCTCTTCTCCCTCTTCTCCCTCCCTCTCTCCTCTCTTTCCTTCTCCTCCTTCCTCTCTTCCTCTCCTTCTCTCTTTCCCTCCTCTCCTCTCTTTCCTCTCCCTCCTTCTCCTCTTCCTCTCCTCCTTCTCCTCCTCTTCCTCTCTTTCCTCCTCTCACTTTTCTCCTACTCTTCCTCTCCTCTTTCTTTCTCCTCCTCTCTTCCTCCTCCTTTTCCTCCTCTCCTCTCCTTCCCTCTCCTTTCTCCTCCTCTTCTCTCCTTTTCCTCCTCTCCTCTCCTCTCTCTTTTCTCCTCCTCTTCATCTCCTCCATTTCCTTCTGGTTCTCCTTCTCCTGCTCTTCCTTCTCTTCTCCCTCTTCCGCTTTCTCCTCCTTCTCTTTCCTCCTCTCTTCCTCTCCTTTCTCCTCTTCCTCCTCCTCTCATTTTTCCTCTTCTCTTCTCCTTTATCTCTCCTTCCCTTCCCCTCTTCCTCCCTTTCTCCTCTCCCTCTCGTTCACTTTTCTCTCCCTT
>NC_091959.1:14368167-14416185 GCF_031021105.1 Erythrolamprus reginae
GACCGGAAAGATTCGCAGGAAGCTTTTGCAAGGCAGGCTGTGGATTTCAGCCCTAGAGATCCCCACTGCTGACGCTGACCGGTGTGGCTCTGGCTTTATCCGACAGAGCAGGGCCTGCGCCAAATGGCCCCCCGTTATACTTCGGCTACATCTTTAGAAAAGAACGGAGCGCAAAACACACATCCTCACCAAATTCAGGAGCTTCCCTGTCTTTATGGCAATGGCCGACTCCAAGCAGCCGGTGGTGGAAAAGCTCCAGCAACTGCCACAGTGGCCCTGGTGGGGAGCAGGAGGGGAGGCATCAGAAGAGCCCATCGCCCGGCTATTTGACAGCCTCCCGAGGACAGAAGGAAGCCCAGCCCTCCTTTAAGCCCTGCTGCCTGTCCAGAGCCCCTCACGCGGATGAGCTGGGCTGCGTTACCTGGTTTTTTACGGGGGTGACAACTCTCCTTTCTTCCTCCAGTCGATGGCCCTCGGGTACGGCCCAGGACTCCTGCGGAAGTTGCCCGTGGTAGCAGAGCAGTTCTGGAGGCAAGTGGAAAGCGGTCAGCCCATCTCTCTCCCCCCTTCCCCATTCCTGAACAGACCATGAAAGGGGGGGCACACTCTGATGAAGCTCTGGATGGGGCTAGCAGTGTGGCAATTCTGGCCATTCAAGTGATTGCCCCATACACACACTTTGGCTTTTAATGCTTATCTTGGTTTCAGGGATGGTGAGATGCTAACCTCCAGCCCAGGGGTCCTCAAACTTTTTACACGGGCCAGTTCACTGTCCCTCGGACTGTTGGAGGGCCGGACTATATAAAAAAAACTATGAACAATTCCCTATGCACACTGCACATACCTTATTTTAAAGTAAAAAGAAAATGGGAACATACTATTTAGAGGGGAGGAAGAAGTCTGGAATTCATATATGTTTTATGTTTTAATTTTCTTTTGTTAACATGTGATTGGCTATAAAAGGTTTTCTTGGCTTATAGAAAAATGTATAAAGAAAGGAAGCACTTTGGCATAATGGGTAATAAGTTAGAAATATAATTGGTGTTGTACTTTTGAAGGAACATTAAGGAGGGAATCTAATTAAGAGAAAATGAATGTAACTGGATGACAAAATTAGAAAAAAAAACTTTTTTGATGATTGATATTAGTTACTAATACCGCATTTTATTCATACAGGCTAGAGGGAACAGTGGCCAGGAGCACAGGATATGGACGCATCCTGTGCTCCTGTCATCACCCCCGGGCCGGATAAATGGCCCCTCAGAGGGCCGCATGTGGCCCCTGGGCCGTAGTTTGGGGACAGCTGCTCCAGCCACTCGTTTCTCAACCTTGGCAACTTTAAGATGCCTGGACTTCAAGTCCCAGAATTCAACTGCTAACCCGACCGGCTGGGGGATTGAAGCCTGCAGGAGTCTCCCCTCTAGGAGACGGGGGCCTGGGTTGCAGTCCAATTAAGGGCACGTCCAGAAATGTTCTTTCGGCGCCAACTCAGGAAACTCAAACTGCCCAAGGAGCTGCTGATCCAGTTCTACTCATTGAGTCTCTCATCTGCACCTCTATAACTGTGTGGTTTGGTTCTGCAACCCGACAAGACCGACACAGACTTCAGAGGAGAATCAGCACTGCAGAATAAACAATGGCTGTCAACCTGCTTTCCATTGAGGACCTGTAGACTGCACGAGTCCAAAAGAGGGCGGGGAAAATATTGACTGACCCCTCGCATCCTGGACACAAACTGTTTCAACTCCTACCCTCAAAATGTCGCTGCAGAGCACTTCACACCAAGACAACTAGATACAAGGACGTTTTTTCCCAAACGCCATCACTCTGCGAAACAAATAATTCCCTCAACACTCTCAAACTAAGTCTACACTACTATTACTACCAGCTTTTTCCCATTATTCCTATTCACCCATTTCCCCCCACTTGTGACTATGAGTATAACTTGTTGCTTGTATCCTTAAGATTTTTTATTTATATTGATTGTTTCTTCAATGCTTATTTGACCCCTGTGGCAAGTGTTGGACCTCATGATTCTTGACGAATGTATCTTGTCTTTTATGGACACTGAGAGCATCTGCACCAAGACAAATTCCTTGTGTGTCCAATCACACTTGGCCAATAAAAGAATTCTATTCTATTCTGTCCACTGAGTTTTGAACCCCTCCTGGTCTCGGATGCCCAGCTCGCTTTACCTGAGGTTCTTGCCAGAGGTATTTCTTCCTGAATTCAGGGAAGGTCATGTCTGAGAACTGGTTCAAGCCCACTGGGGAGAGAAAGAGGGGGGAAGGTGGTCAGGAGGGGCTCCCACGGCCAGGAGGCGGCGGGGGGGGGGACGGGGGGGGACGGGGAGGGGGGGCACCACCACCCCTACTTCGGAAGCTGGAGTTGCCCGCGTTGTGCTTGTCAATCTTCTCCTTGTTGGCAAGGAAGACATGCAGGCGGTGCCGGAACTCTGCCTCGGAGCGGTACTCCCGCCGGTGCTGCAGCGCCAAAAGAAAAAGCGAGGCCGGGGATCGCTGGGCGCGGGCAGGAGGGGGGATTCCGGGGACGCCCCTCCAGTCTCCTGGCATTCTCCCCAGCCGACCCCCGCGCTTGGGCCTGGTTGGGAAGGTGGCAAGGGGCCAGAAGTGGGCTGCTACGGATTGCGCACTGAGGCACAGGTGTGCAGGTAACGGAGCCCAGTGCAACTCTGCCACTGCACCTGGGCAGGCAGTGAGATTCCGCGTGGATACGCAAGTGCGCCCGTGGCTGAGTGCTAGCGGAGTCGAGTGCAATTCTGCCACTGCACCTAAGCAGGTAGCAGAATCGCGCACGGAGGTGCAGGTGTGCCCCTGCTTTGGCACGTTTTTTTGCTTCTGCGTGTACCGAAACACGGGCGTGCCTGCGCCTCCACGCACAATTCTGCTACATGCCCAGGTGCATTGGAAGAATTGCGCTGGACTACGCTACTTGCACACCTGTGCCTCCGCGTGCGATTCTACTATCTGCCCAGGTGCAGTGGCAGAATTGCGCTTGACTCTGCCAGCACTCAGCCATGGGCGCACACCTGCATGTCCACGCGCGATCTCACTATCTGCCCAGGTTAGTATGACCAGATGTCCTGCTTTCAGCGGGACAGTCACACTTTTTCATTATTTGTTCTGCGTCCTGCGCCCTTTGAAAAATGTCCCGCTTTTTTCCCTCCCAACCAGCCCCCTTGGGAAGAGGCTGGAGGGAGGGGATTCCGAGCTCTCTGCTGCTGCCTCGCCCTCCCTGCCACAACCCAGCTTGGCCGGAGGTCTCTGCGCTGACTTCTGGCTAGCTGTGCAGGGTCTTTGCTTGCTCGTTTCCCCTGCCCCGCCTCCTCTCCCGCCTTCGCCTCCACCATCGGGGCAGGGAAGCCAGGCGGCTCCTGTGCCGCAGATGTCCCGCCCGTCGGCCTCTGAGCCCAAAGGAGGAGTGGAAGCCTCCCCACCCCCCCGTCTCTCTCCAGGTGAAGCTGCTCTTGGGCTGGAGCACCTACTGAGCCCCGGGGGAAGGGGCTGGGTTCGTGGGGGGGAGGAGGGAAAGGAGAAGAGGAAGGAAGGGAGAGAAAGAAAGAGAGGGAGGGAAGGGGGGAGAGAGAAAGAAAAGAGGTGGAGAAAGAGAGAAAGAAAGGGAGAGAGAAAGAAAAAGAGGGAGGGAGGGAGGGAAAGAGAAAAGAGAAAGGAATAGATAAAAAACGAAAGAGAAAGAAAAGAGAGAAAGAAAGAAAGAAATTTCCTTGCTAATTTTTTGGGGCAAAACTTTTTTTCAGCTCTGCCCCCCCCCCCCCAACCCCAACCCCCTCAATGGTGTCTTTCCCAATCTTAAAATCTGGTCACTTTAACCCAATTGCAGTGGCAGAATCACGCCCCACTCCGCCAACGCTCCAGCCCCGGGGACGAGCGCCCGTCCCCGTCCCCCCCCCCTAGCAGCCCTCCTCCGCCCTCGCCTCCCCCGCCCCAATGCGCCCCGCCCGCCCAGCCACCCGCCTGCAGGGACTTTTCCGGGGCCGCTGCGTTGGGAAGCGGCCGGTGCGGTTACCTGGGCGGCCCACGCCTGGAAGAGCTGCTCGCCTGCGGGAGGGAAAAGGCGGGTGAAGAGCGGGCCGGGCGGGGGAAGGTCGCGCTGCCTCCCCTGCCCGGCCTTCGTGTACCTGCGGCGGCGCTGGTGCTGGCGGGGCCGAGGCTGAGCCCGAGCCCGGAGCAGAGCAGCAAGAGCGGTAGCGCCGGTGGGGCCATGGCGGGACGGGGGACGGGCTGCCTGCGAGCGGGGCGCCTCGCTCCTCGGAAGTGGCGGCCAGGCTGGGCGGCTCACGAGGGCTGGGCGCTGCCTCCGCCCCTCGCTGGCCTCTCCCACCGGCCTTGAGCGGCTCCCGGGGCGGCGCCGGTGGCCTGGCGATGGAGCCGCACTGTGTTGCCTTTGCCGGGACGGAGAGCGGTAGGGCCGCGTGGGACAGCCCGACCGAAGAGCCGAAGCCCTCCTCGCCAAAGGCTGAACTGGGACGCCGCAACGACCCTGGCCTGGAGTCTTCCCCCAAAGCAGCCGGTCTGCCTTGAACGGAAGAAACTTCTTTCTTTCTCTTTCTCTTTCTCTTTCTCTTCCTTCCTTTCTTCCTTCCTTCTTTCCTTCCCTCTTTCCTTCCTTCCTTCTTTCTTTCTTCTTTCTTTCTCCCTTCCTTTCTCCCTTCCTTCTTTCCTTCCCTCCTTCTTTCCTTCCTTCCTTCCTTCCTTCTTTCTTTCTTTCTTTCTGTCTTTCTTTCTTTCTTTCTACTTCTGTGCTGCCCAATCCTTAAGGACTCAGGGTGGCATACAATGACAGTATAAATACAAAATAAATAAATAAAAAGAAGTCAAATATACAAACTAAAAAGCCATGATTAAAACTCATAATTAAACTATTAAGACAACATGCATGCATACTATTCATACAATTTGGATGACAGTTCATGGCCCCCAGGCTTGCCAGCAAAGCCAGGTCTTCATGGCCTTGCAGAAGGCCAACAGGATTGGAACAGTATGGACATGTGAGGCGGGGAGTTCATTCCATAGAGCCAGGGTGGCTACAGAGAAGACCCTCCCCTGCAGCCCTGCAAACCTGCATTGCTTAGTGCAGTGTTTCCCAACCTTGGCAACTTGAAGCTATCTGGACTTCAACTCCCAGAATTCCCCAGCCAGCACACTGGCTTAGTCAATGGGACCTGGAGCTCTGTGTGCTCTTATTGGTCTCTTGGAGGTATGCGGCAAGAGACAGTCCCGTAAATAGTCTGGTCCTGAGCCATGTAGGGCTTTATAGGTAATAACCAACACCTTGAATTGTGCCCGGAGACTAATACGAAGCCAGTGCAGCTCGCGGAGCTTAGGTGTTATATGGGTTTACCGAAGTACACTCATGACAGTTCGCGCAGTTGCATTCTGGACTATTTGCAGTTTCCGAACATTCTTCAAGGGTAGCCCCATGTAGAGCGCAGTGCAATAATCAAGGCAGGAGGTGATGCAATAGCAATAACATTTAGACTTATGTACCGCTTCACAGTGCTTTACGGCCCTCTCTAAGCAGTTTACAGAGAGTAAGCCTATTGCCCCTACAATCCAGGTCCTCATTTGATCCACCGTGGGAGGATGGAAGGCTGAGTCAACCTTGAGACTATTGAAAGTCGATTTGCCAAAGTGCTGGCAGCCGGTGATCAGCAAAAGTAGCTTGCAGTCCTGCGCTCTAACCACTGCACCACCCAGCCTCAAAAGAAGCTGCTGGGATGAGAAGCAAAAGGTTTTCAAAGCAAAAACCAAGAGCCCAGTTGCCTTTTTGCAGATAAACAGAGTTGGAAGGGATCTGTAGGTTATCTAGTCTATTTATTTATTTATTTATTTATTCATTCATTCATTCATTCATTCATTCATTCATTCATTCATTGGATTTGTATGCCGCCCCTCTCCGCAGACTCGGGGAGGCTAACAACAGTAATAAAACAGTGTATAACAATAATCCAATACTAAAAACAGTTAAAAACCCATTATATAAAAACCAATCATACATACAGACATACCATGCATAACATTTTAAAGGCCTAGGGGAAAAGTGTATCTCAGTTCCCTCATGCCTGGAGGCAAAGGTGGATTTTAAGCAGCTTATGAAAGGCAAGGAGGGTGGGGGCAATTCTAATCTCTGGGGGGAGTTGGTTCCAGAGGGCCGGGGCCGCCACAGAAAAGGCTCTTCCCCTGGGTCCCGGCAAGCGACATTGGTTGACAGGACCCGGAGAAGACCCTCTCAGTGGGACCTAACTGGTTGCTGGGATTCGTGCAGCAGAAGGCGGTCCCTGAGATAATCTGGTCCGGTGCCATGAAGGGCTTTATAGGTCAGTCTAACCCTAAGTGCCTGTTCCTATTGCATGGGAGAAGCCCATGGCAAGCCCCTCCTGGATCTTGATCAAGGAAACCAGATGAAAAATATGAAACCATTGACGGTGCAGTGCTGGCTGCTGGCTTCTCAGGTCATGTGGCCCTCCAGATGCCGAGGAAGAGCTGAGGATTATTCAGGGTGCTAACATGGCTCAGTGAAAGCCTTTGGGATGACTAGTTAATGATAATGCCATAGAGCAGTGATGGCAAACCTATGGCACAGGTGACACATAGTGCCATATCTGTTGGCACACAAGACGTTGCCCTAGCTCAGCTCCAACATGCATGTGTGTGCCGGCCAGCTAATTTTTGGCACGCACAGAGGCTCTGGGAGGGCGTTTTTGGCTTCTGAGAGTCTCTGGGGGGATGGGAGAGGGTCCTTTTACCCTCCCTTGGCTCCAGGGAATCCTTTGGTTCCTGAGGAGCGTGAAACACAAGCCTAGTGGGCGCACCAGAAGTTGGGAAACAGGCTGTTTCCGGCCTCCAGAGGTCCTCCAGGGTGTGGGGAAAGCTGTTTTCGCCCTCCCCAGGCATTGAATTGTGCTGTGGGCTCTCACGCATGAGCAATAGCCGCCCCGAGTCTCCGGAGAGGGGCGGCATACAAATCCAATAAATAAAATAGCGCACACTCATGCTCTTTCGGCATCCAAGGAAAAAAAGATTTGCCATCACTGCCATAGGGGAAAAGATCTAAAATTACAAAGACAGAAATACAATGAAACATAAGAAGCAGGAACAGGGGGAAGCTCAACCCACAGAAAGATGAAATGAAACCACTGTGAGTTGCCATAAAAAGCATCAGGGAAATGAGATGGGTGGTTACTTTCTGTCAGGCTACTCAAAGTTGCAGAAAATAAGAAAGTGTTTTGATAACTTGATAAATTTTATTAAAAGGCCCTTGTGGAAGGGAGCTTGGAGATCTTTTCGTCCAGAACCTATCCCACTCTGGACAAAGACGGGGTGGGGGTCAGGGGTAAACACAGAAACATAGATGATTGGCATCAGAAAAAGACCTCCTGGTCCATCTAGTCTGCCCTTATACTATTTCCTGTATTTTACTTTAGGATGGATATATGTTTATCCCAGGCATGTTTAAATTCAGTTCCTTTGGATTTACCGACCACGTCTGCTCGAAGTTTGTTCTGGACTAAAAGATCTGCAGTCAGGCGGTAGGGAAAGCAAGTAGGATGCTTGGCTGCATAGCTAGAGGTATAACAAGCAGGAAGAGGGAGATTATGATCCCGCTATATAGAATGCTGGTGAGACCACATTTGGAATACTGTGTTCAGTTCTGGAGACCTCACCTACAAAAAGATATTGACAAAATTGAACGGGTCCAAAGACGGGCTACAAGAATGGTGGAAGGTCTTAAGCATAAAACTTACCAGGAAAGACTTAATGAACTCAATCTGTATAGTCTGGAGGACAGAAGGAAAAGGGGGGACATGATCGAAACATTTAAATATATTAAAGGGTTAAATAAGGTCCAGGAGGGAAGTGTTTTTAATAGGAAAGTGAACACAAGAACAAGGGGACACAATCTGAAGTTAGTTGGGGGAAAGATCAAAAGCAACATGAGAAAATATTATTTTACTGAAAGAGTAGTAGATGCTTGGAACAAACTTCCAGCAGACGTGGTAGATAAATCCACAGTAACTGAATTTAAACATGCCTGGGATAAACATATATCCATCCTAAGATAAAATACAGAAAATAGTATAAGGGCAGACTAGATGGACCAGGAGGTCTTTTTCTGCCGTCAGACTTCTATGTTTCTATATTTCTATCTCCAAGCTCCCTTCCACGGGGAGAGGACGGGCAATTCGAATCTCCAGGGGGAGCTGATTCCAGAGGGCCGGGGCCGCCACAGAGAAGGTTCATCCCCTGGGGCCCGCCAGACCTCATTGTTTAGTCGACGGGACCTGGAGAAGGCCAACTCTGTCGGACCGGTGGGACTCGTGCGACAGAAGTAGGTGCTTCTGGTCTGATGCCATGTAGGGCTTTATAGGTGATTACCAACAATTCGAATATCTGCTGGCAAATGATCCATTGCCCTAGCTCAGTTGCAACATGCATTATATGCCAGCCAGCTGATTTTTGGTTTGTGCAGAAGCTCTGGGAGGGCATTTTTGACTTCCAGAGAGCCTAGGGCGGGGATTTTTACCCTCCCTTGGCTGCAGGGAATCCTTTGGAGCCTGGGGAGGGCAAAACACGAGCCTACTGGGCCCATCAGAAGTTGGGAACAAGCCATTTACAGTCTCTAGAGGGCCTACAGGGGGGCGGGGGAAGCTGTTCTCGCCCTCCCCGGGCATTGAGTTATGGGTATGGGTACTCGTGCATGTGTGACAGCCTGCGTGCACACTCTTTCGGCCCCCAAAGAAAAAAAGGTTCACCATCACTGTTCTAAGAGATGTAGTTACACTATCAGATTTTATTCGGCCATTAACTCATATCAAGGATTCCATGGAACAATTTGAAAATGCGCTGCTTTAATGTACCAATGTGAGGCTGGACTCTCTGAGTTCACAATTCTTTTGAAAACCGTCCTTGTTTTCTGAAACTATTTTCATTTTTAATATTTATGCAGAAGTTGTGGTTTTGTTTCTAGTTTCCTCTAACAACTCTCTGACATTATTTGTGAAGTTACTTCCTGAGATTGTTTAATTACTTGGCAATGGTTTCCTTTTACTTCTTGGCAATTTCCACCATTTTTTCTGACATCCAGTTTGTTTTCTGTTTCTTTATCTTTAACATTCTCTTTTCACTGTTATCCTTAACAAATGCTTTGATTTCATCCACACACTCTCTGGCCCTCTGTAAGGTTCAGGACTTTAAAACGATTCCTGATGTTCTCCTTGAAAATGTTAGCTAGACACAGAAGTGGGCTATATCTCCTATATGCTTTCCTTCTATTCCTATATCCTTTCTCTGATATATTTTATCAGGAATATATCCTCTATAACCTTCAATGTGTATTGGACTAACTAACTAACTAGCTAACTAGTTTTTGCTTTTAAATTAAAATCTTTTAAGGTACCGTGTTTTCCTGTTCTTAATTCCAAAAGGAAGGCAATTTACCGAGAACCTTTCTGCAAAAACTCTCTCCCTTCCCATCCTCTTTCCATTTTTCTTTTCAAAGCTAGCTGGCTGGCCTGTACACATGTCCAAAGCCATTATTCACCCTGAGATAGAATAAATTTATTAGCAAGAGGTAATCAGGAAACATATATTTTTACAAAAAATGGAAATTTTCTTTTCCAAATAAGCTGCAGGTTTGAAATATTTCAGGTCTTGAAAGACAATTGTCATACCAGAGGGTATTGCTTACAGCAAAAGGTTTCTGAATTCAGTTCCCATAGAGCATGCCTGCTAGTCAAAAATTCACTTGGGTTTATACACTGTACACTGTAAAAAATACATGATAATATTCACAGAATAAGCACTACATTACTATATTCCTGCCAGCAAGTGGTTAGACAGGATTACAGTATATGTAATAAAAACACCTGGCCATTTCCCCCTCTAATTGTATATCATGTTACTAAGACATGTCACAACGAAGCATAAAGACAGAAGCGCCAAATTGGGGAGGGGGATGCAGCAGAATTGCTCAAAGGGACAGAAGGCTCCTCCCTTTCAGGGCCACAGGCAGGAAGTCCAAATGGCCTTAACCCCCCCATACCCGCCCACCCCCACCCCAGGCCTGTCGTAGGAGGACAGAGCCCCACGGGGGTGGGTGGGTGTCTCGAGCTCTCTTTGCACCAGCCAACCAGCTTCAGGAACTCGGTGCCCCCCTCCTGGATCCCTCCAGTCCAGTTGCTCCCAAGAGTCCACAAAGGAGGAAATAGACTTGATCCAAACCACGTTGTCGGTGCAAGGCTTTGGGGGAGGGGGAGGGGGAGGAAGTCAAGAAATGGAGAGGAGGGGTCAAGACACATCCCCGTGGTGGGTGCAGCCGCTCTGTCCTTAGGTGGGGAGCTTTGGCTCTATCTTCAGAGAGGCATCGTAGAGACCCTCTTCGTCCATCACAAACGACTGATCTAGGAGGTACTGAGTGACCTGGAAGAGAGAGGAGAGCGGGGAGGGGGCAGAAGAGGCCCAGGACTCCAGGTGCCCCAGGGCCAGTCGGTGGGGAGGGAGAACAAGGCTTGGCCAAGATGGTCTCCAAGGTGCCAGGTGGCAGCAGCTCTTCCAGGTAGGAAATGGGGGCCGACTAGATGGCCACTGAGGTCCCTTCCCTCTCTATCATTCTGTAAGTCTCCTCAATGAGAAGGGGGGGGGTCAGACTACATGGCCACCAAGGTCCCTTCCCTCTCTATCATTCTGTAAGCCTCCTGAATGAGAAGGGGGTCAGACTAGATGGCCACCAAGATCCCTTCCCTCTCTATCATTCTGTAAGCCTCCTGAATGAGAAGGGGGTCAGACTAGATGGCCACCAAGGTCCCTTCCCTCTCTATCATTCTGCAAGTCTCCTGAATGAGAAGGGGGGGGTCAGACTACATGGCCACCAAGGTCCCTTCCCTCTATATCATTCTGTAAGTCTCCTGAATGAGAAGGGGGGTCAGACTACATGGTCACTGAGGCCCCTTCCCTCTCTATCATTCTGCAAGTCTCCTGAATGAGAAGGGGGGGTCAGACTACATGGCCACCAAGGTCCCTTCCCTCTCTATCATTCTGTAAGTCTCCTGAATGAGAAGGGGGTCAGACTACATGGCCACTGAGGTCCCTTCCCTCTCTATCATTCAACTGGTGTGTGTGTGTATGAAAGAGCAAACTGTCCCATTCTTTCCTTCCAAAAGTAGCATTTTGTAACAACCGTTCTGACTGGATGGTGGCGAAGTGTCCCATGTGGCCAAAAGGCTGTGGCTGAATGTGGATTTTTGTGACAAAAGGACTGGGGCAAAGAGCTAGGGGCCTTTGGGCGAGGGAGAGAAGGCAGCGGCCGATCAGCTGCTGCGGAAGAAAGAGCTTCGTCCAACTGGCGGAGGCAAAAAGTCCCATTCCCCTGAGAAAGGGGTCCCTTGAGCGTGTTGGGATAGGAGAAATAGCCCCACTGCGGATGCAGCATCTTGCACCCCACTCTTTTCAGGAAAGAGACTGGAGGATGAAAGTTGAGACTTCGCTGGCATCTGGCTGGGGGGCTTTTCTGCTGTGTGTCGCTGGAGGAACCTAAAGCAGGACTCTGCCCCCCACCCCACCCCGGCCGTTTCTCCTCCAGGACCTGCTACCCCAAGAGTTCAGAGAGAGCCTGTGCCCCAGTATGGGCGGCCTCTTCCCCGTGGCCCAGGGGTTCCTCCCCCCAAATGGCGGTTCTTTCCCCCCCACCCAGAGAGAGCCGAGCAGGTGCAGGTGCCTACCTTGGCCTGATGCTCGATCTTATAGGCCGTCTGCTGAAACTGCCGGATCTCTCGGATGATGTGGGAGATCTACAGGGAGAGAGGAGAGAAGCCCCTGTGTCCAAAGGTGGCCAAAAGTCAGGTGGCGGTCCCAGGGAGAAAGTGTTGGGCCAGGAGAGCATTGGCACCATGCCAGGTGTTGTGAGTGGTCCTCGTCCACCTCTGGTCATGAGAGACTCTGAGGAGGATAAGCCAGGCCCAATTTGGTACCCTGGGCCAGTGGTTTTGCCAGCCGATGCAGAGAGTGAGGGGGAGGGAGAAATAGACCTGGGTGAATCTGAAGGACCACCAGAGGTGGCAGAGATGCCAAAGGCAGTAGAGTCTGACTTAGAGGAGGAGGAGGATCAGGAGCCTTTGCTAGATGCCCACTTTAGAAGACTAAGAAAAAGACAAGAATACTTGTATGGGAAAAGGAAGTAGTCTGTAGTTTGTAACTCTAGGGAATTGTTGACCACTTCCTATTTAAGGGTGGCGTATGGGTAATTCGGGGTGGAGTTCCAACATTTTGCAATGGGATCAGATGATGTTTGAGGTTTTAGCCCGGTTACGCTAGCCACCTGTTATTTTCCTGCTAAAACCCTTGGAGTAAAAGTGCCCTGTCTGCAGCGATGCTGGGAAGATGTAATAGTAAGTCTGTGAAACTGGAGACTTCTTATCTCATGAAGGAATTCACAATAAGCTTTGATCTTTGGCAGCAGCCTAGCTGCAGAATTGTTATGTCTTAATTACCCTCACTGAGAAACTGCCAATATTATTTCACATGCATGACTTTGGCTTGTAAAAATGAGATTTTATATAGAAACAGATTAGTGTTCCCTCGATTTTTGCGGGTTCGAACTTCGCGAAAAGTCTATACCACGGTTTTTCAAAAATATTAATTAAAAAATACTTCACGGTTCCCCCCCCCTAAACCATGGTTTTTCCCACCCGATGACGTCATATGTCATCGCCAAACTTTCGTCCACCTTTAATAAATATTTTTTTTAATAAACTTTAATAAATAAACATGGTGGGTAATAATCTAAATGGTTGCTAAGGGAATGGGAAATTGTAATTTAGGGGTTTAAAAGTGTTAAGGCTTGTGATACTGTTCATAGCCAAAAATAGTGTATTTACTTCCGCATCTCTACTTCGCGGAAATTCGACTTTCGCGGGCGATCTCGGAGCGCATCCCCCGCGAAAATCGAGGGAACACTGTAATTTGAAATCTCAGTGTGTGGATTCCTCCTTTGTTTTCAAGCTGTGTAGGCCTGGGATTGGGGGGGGGGTTATGGCAAAGTCAGGCAGGTAGTTGGCTGAAGGGGAGGGCGATTCAGTGCCCCTGCCAGGGAGCTCACCATCCTCATTTTGGAGAAATTCACCAGGCCGTCCTCAGTGTAATTGGGAGTGCCCTCTTCGATGAACGCCAGATCGGTGAGGTACATGCCCAGGTAAGGGACGCAAGGCGGGTCACAACTGTAAGAGGCAGAAAAGAGAAACTCAGCTGGCAAGAAAAAGGCAACCAGTCTGCTTCCCAAAGATAAACGGCCTCCATCTCCTGAAAAATATCATCTGGCGGAAACCTAGGAGAACAGCCTTCTCTGTGGTGGCCCCGGCCCTCTGGAATCAACTCCCCGGGAGATTCGAACTGCCCCCACCCTCCTCGCCTTCCGCAAGACTTTGAAGACCCATTTATGTCGCCAGGCATGGGGAGATTAATGTGCCCCCTTCTGTCTAGTAAAACTTGAGTAAAGTAAGATTGTGTAGTAGCGATTGTTTTTTAATGATAGTGGGTTTTTACTTTTAGTTTTAACTATTAGATTTGAACTATATTGTTATTGTTGTTGTTGTTGTGAGCCATCCCGAGTCCTCGGAAAGGGGCGGCATACGAATCTAATAAATTATTGTTAATTATTTCTATTAAAAATCTACCTTCCGGTAGATTTTACAAGCTTTTTCCAAGCAAAGTCTCTGTCCCCCGAACCCCCCTTGAAATGTGGTCTCTCCGGTTACACCTAAGACTCTCCATGATTGACCTCTCCAAGTTCCTAAGAGGCCAGTAAGGGGCGTACATAAGTGCACTGATGTGCCTATCGTCCCCTGTCCACTTGTCTTTCCTTATCTCATATCTCATACATTTTCTCTCCTTTCCTCCAACCTCTCTTCTTTCTTACTTTCTATCATTATATATCTTACTTATATAAGAATGCAGCTGCGAGAGCTATCATGGGCTTTCCTAAATTTGCCCATGTCACACCAACACTCCGCAATCTGCACTGGTTGCCGATCAGTTTCCGGTCACAATTCAAAGTGTTGGTTATGACCTATAAAGCCCTTCATGGCACTGGACCAGAATATCTCCGGGACCGCCTTCTGCCGCACGAATCCCAGCGACCAGTTAGGTCCCACAGAGTTGGCCTTCTCCGGGTCCCGTCAACTAAACAATGTCGTTTGGCGGGACCCAGGGGAAGAGCCTTCTCTGTGGCGGCCCCGACCCTTTGGAACCAACTCCCCCCAGATATCAGAGTTGCCCCCACCCTCCTAGCCTTTCGTAAGCTCCTTAAAACCCACCTCTGTCGTCAGGCATGGGGCAATTGACATGTTCCCCCTAGGCTTATAAAATTTATGCATGGTACGCTAGTGTGTATGATTGGTTTTAACTTGTGGGTTTTTTTAAATTAATTTAAATATTGGATTTGTCTTACATTGTATTGCTATTGCTGTGAGCCGCCCCGAGTCTGCGGAGAGGGGCGGCATACAAATCTGATTAAACTTAAACTTAAACTTAAACTTAATGTCTATTCTCCTTCATATGTATTGTATATTGGACAAAGAATAAATAATAAATAATAATAATAACTTTCACATTCGCTGGGAGTCAGGAGAACTGGTCCCAGGAAGAGGTGTTTGCCTCACATTATCCCGGTACTTTTTATCACATCTATGATGCAAATCAAGTCACAAGATTTGCTTGTTTGCAGAATTCTGCTTTAGTCACCGAGACTGGAATAATCTTCAGGAATCCTGGAACCTCTAGTGGGATGTCTCTCACAGCTGCTGCTGCCTTCCAGCACAGGGGTGAAGACCATGCAGCCCTTCCAGCTACCCCCACATCCATCCCCAGGCAGCCCCCCACAAGCCCTCTCCAAGCATTGCGGCAAAAAGCCAAAGGCCTGCAGAGCTCCCCCACCTTTGGAAGTGGGAAACCGTTGCTTAAAACCTTCAGGTAGGTTTTACAAGCTTTCGTCAAAGTCTCTGTTGCCCGAACCCCCTCTTGAAATGAGGCAAATGAACTTTGGCTCCCATAGAAAGCTGTAACCCACCCTGCCTCTCTTTCCTTTGTCTGCTCTTCAGGATGGACTGGACCACCCAAGGTCAGGGGTGGGCAGCAGGCAGGATGCGGCCGCGAGAGCCATTGTGGGGCTCCCTAGATTCGCCCACGTTTCTGCAACACTCCGTGGCCTGCACTGGCTGCCGATCGGTTCCCGGTCACAATTCAAAGTGTTGGTCATGACCTTTAAAGCCCTACATGGCATTGGACCAGAGTACCTCCGGAACCGCCTGCTACCGCACGAATCCCAGCGACCGATAAGGTCCCACAGAGTGGGTCTTCTCCGGGTCCCGTCGACTAAACAATGTTGTTTGGCGGGCCCCAGGGGAAGAGCCTTCTCTGTGGCGGCCCCGGCCCTCTGGAATCAACTCCCCCCAGAGATTAGAACAGCCCCCACCCTCCTTGTCTTTCGCAAATTACTCAAGACCCACCTTTATCGCCAAGCATGGGGGAGTTAAGATATTCTTTCCCCCAGGCCATTACAAGTTATGCATGGTATGTTTTTGTGTATGTTTCGTTTTACTGTAAGGGTTTTTAGTTGTTTTATTAATTGGATTGTTGCATGCTGTTTTTTTTATCATTGTTGTTAGCCGCCCCGAGTCTGCGGAGAGGGGCGGCATACAAATCCAATAAATAATAATAATAATAATAATAACACAGTTCCACCGGCAGAAATGAAGCTGTGTGCCCAGCTCCAGCTGCCTATCCCCCCCCCTCCTCATCCTCCTCGGAAAGCGGCAAGGAGACCAGCACCAGCAGGAGTTGCAGGGGGCCCATTTCCTCCCCCCTCTTTTCTCAACAGCTGATCAGCACCCGTTCACCTAGCTACCCAGCCTGAGGCAGGGGGTCGATCCAGGAAGGAGAGAACAGGAAATGCGAAGCAAATTGTCACCCCGGAGAGCGGACTTAACAGTTCACTTGAATGATGATCGTTCAAGCCACTCCCACCTGGTGACATGGCTGGCAAGCCACTCCTACCCAGACACATGACCATCAAGCCACACCCACAAAATAAGCCACACCCACAGTGTGGCAGTAAAAATTTTGGCTGCCCATTACTGCCCGAGGTGGCCTGCTCTGCCTCAGCAGCAGCCGCAGCAGGACTGGACCCTGCTCGGTCAGAGGGATCCCAAGGCCTGACAACCCCCCAATTCCCTCTTCCTGCCCAGTGAGCCAGGTGGGGGACCCAATGACACAGGTGGAGCTCCTCTACTGGCCACCCTTCAGCCTCCTGCTGGCCACATGCCTTCTGCCGCACAAATCCCAGCGACCGGTTAGGTCCCACAGAGTTCGTCTCCTCCAGGTCCCATCAACTAAACAATGTCGTTTGGCGGGACCCAGAGGAAGAGCCTTCTTTGTGGCGGCTCCGACCCTCTGGAGTCAGCTCCCTCCAGAGATTAGAACTGCCCCCACCCTCCTTGCCTTTCGTAAACATAGAAACATAGAAACATAGAAGTCTGACGGCAGAAAAAGACCTCATGGTCCATCTAGTCTGCCCTTATACTATTTTCTGTATTTTATCTTAGGATGGATATATGTTTATCCCAGGCATGTTTAAATTCAGTTACTGTGGATTTATCTACCACATCTGCTGGAAGTTTGTTCCAAGGATCTACTACTCTTTCAGTAAAATAATATTTTCTCATGTTGCTTTTGATCTTTCCCCCAACTAACTTCAGATTGTGTCCCCTTGTTCTTGTGTTCACTTTCCTATTAAAAACACTTCCCTCCTGGACCTTATTTAACCCTTTAATATATTTAAATGTTTCGATCATGTCCCCCCTTTTCCTTCTGTCCTCCAGACTATACAGATGGAGTTCATTAAGTCTTTCCTGATACGTTTTATGCTTAAGACCTTCCACCATTCTTGTAGCCCGTCTTTGGACCCGTTCAATTTTGTCTATATCTTTTTGTAGGTGAGGTCTCCAGAACTGAACACAGTATTCCAAATGTGGTCTCACCATCATTCTATATAGTGGGATCATAATCTCCCTCTTCCTGCTTGTTATACCTCTAGCTATGCAGCCAAGCATCCTACTTGCTTTCCCTACCGCCTGACTGCACTGTTCACCCATTTTGAGACTGTCAGAAATCACTACCCCTAAATCCTTTTCTTTTGAAGTATTTGCCAACACTGAACTGCCAATACAATACTCAGATTGAGGATTCCTTTTCCCCAAGTGCATTATTTTACATTTGGAAACATTAAACTGCAGTTTCCATTGCTTAGACCATTTATCTAGTAAAGCTAAATCATTTACCATATTACAGACGCCTCCAGGAATATCAACCCTATTGCACACTTTAGAGTCATCGGCAAATAGGCAAACCTTCCCTACCAAACCTTCCCCTATGTCACTCACAAATATATTAAAAAGAATAGGACCCAGAACAGATCCTTGTGGCACACCGCTTGTAACCTGACTCTGCTCAGAATACTCGCCATTAACAATAACTCTCTGATGTCTACGCTTCAGCCAGCTGCAAATCCATTGAACTATCCAGGGATTAAGTCCAATCTTCACTAATTTATCTATCAGCTCTTTATGTGGAACCGTATCAAAGGCTTTGCTGAAGTCCAGGTAGGCAATATCCACGGCACCACCTTCATCCAACACCTTTGTGACATAGTCAAAGAAATCAATGAGATTAGTCTGACATGATTTGCCTTCAGTAAAGCCATGCTGATTTGGGTCTAATAAGTTATTGTTTTTTAGGTGCTGATTTATCCTCTTTTTGAGTAGAGTCTCCATCATTTTAACTACAACTGATGTCAAGCTAACTGGCCTGTAGTTACCAGCTTCTTCTCTACTGCCCTTCTTGTGAATAGGCACAACACTGGCCATTCTCCAATCCTCAGGAACTTCTCCTGTTAACAAGGATTGGTTAAACAAATCAGTCAGGGGGGTAGCAATGACAGATCTGAGTTCTTTAAGAACTCTGGGGTGGATGCCATCTGGACCCATTGCCTTATTTATCTTTAATCGTTCAAGTTCTTCTAAGACATCGGCTTCTAAGATCACTGGAGCTGAATCCGTACAGCTGGAAGCAATGCTATATCCCTCTATAGTATTATTTTGTAAGGTGTCTTTTGAGAAAACTGAACAGAAGTAGCTATTGAAATGGTCAGCGATCTCCTTATTCCCATTAATGCATGTATTATTCCCGGTACTAAGCTTCGTGATGCCGCAGTTTTTCTTCTTCTTATCATTAATATATCTGAAGAAGGTTTTATCCCCCTTCTTTACAGATTTGGCAATTTCTTCCTCTTTTGAGGCTTTAGCAGCATATATTATCTGTTTCGCCTCCTTCTGTCTCATTTTATATACCTCCCTATCAGCTATACTTCCAGACTCTTTATACCTCCTATAGGCAGCCTTTTTTTTCATTGACTATAGCCCTTACATCATTGCTAAACCATAGCGGTTTCTTCTTCCTTTTACCTTTAGTTATTTGTCTTACATACAGTCCAGTGGCTTTTAAGATGGCCTTTTTTAATACAGTCCACTGGATGCTCGCTCCTGCCATTTTATCCCTCCCCTTTAATTCATTATCTAAATATTCTCCCATTGCATTAAAATTTGTTTTTCTGAAATCCAATACTTTGGTTGCATTATAGGATTGCTCACAATGAGTTTTTACATCAAACCACAAACATTTAGGTCACTGCAACCTAAATTTTCTCCCACCTTGACATCTGAAACCCAATTCCCATTCGTAAAAACTAAATCTAGAATATTCTCCCCTCTAGTTGGTGTCTTAACCAGCTGTGCCAGAGCTGCTCCTCTAAAGGCCTCTACTATATTCTTACTTTTGCATGTAAGGGCACTGGGGATATTCCAGTCAACATCAGGCATGTTGAAATCACCCATAACCACAATATCTCCCTTTACTGCCATTTGGGTAATTTCACCCACCATCTTGTTGTCATATTCCTCGGATTGCCCTGGAGGCCTATAGATCACCCCAATTCTAATGACAGAACCTTCTTTATTTTGCATGCAAATCCAGAGAGTCTCTAGATCTTGACACGTATTTTGAATTAGTGTTGTTTTTAGACTTTCTTTAATATAAATGGCTACTCCACCTCCCCTTCTCTCTATTCTATCCTTCCTATACAGTGTATATCCTGGTATGGATATTTCCCATTCATTAGAATCCTTAAACCATGTCTCAGTTATGGCAACCAGGTCCAAATTATCTCTAGATATTATGGCCATTAATTCACAGAGCTTGTTGCTCAAGCTTCGAGCATTTGTGCACATTACCCGAAGAACATTATTTTCGTTATTAGTTTGCCCCTTATCATCAACAACTACATCTATATTATTTGCAGCTCCCTTTTCATAAGCTTCCAAAAACTGCTTTATCCTCATTGGTCGGGGACAGAAATCACCCACATCAGTTACATCTCTGTCCCCTTTACCTAGTTTAAATGCCTGTCCAAAAAAGTTCTGAATTCCTCACCGAGCACCTGGGTACCTCTGTATGATGGATGCAAACCATCCCTCTTAAACAACTCCCTATTAGACCACCTACTGACATCATGACTTACATAGCCAAAACCTTCAGCTTTACACCACTGCCTTAACCACACATTAAACTCTCTGATACACGTTGTTTTATCCTCTTGGCCACAAACCGGTAACACCTCTGAGAAAGTCACTGAATCAGTTATTTTACCCAGCTCCACACTTAGACATTGAAAATCTCTTTTTACTACATTAACATTTCTCTGGGACAAATCATTTGTGCCAAGATGCACCACCACATCAACATTATTACCTTTACTCACAGTCTTAACAATGTTTGTAATCCGCCTCCTGTCCCTGCTGGCAGTGGCCCCTGGGAGACACCTCAGCACCTTAACCACATCCTTGCTCTGTCCCAAATCAACACCTCTAACGGTCGAATCACCCACAAGAAAATGTGTCCTCTTTTTATTTCTACTAACTGTACTTGATGGTTTGGTGACATTTACGACAACTTCCCCTTTGAACATCCCCTCATTCTCTGCCTGAGGGACCTTGCTAATATCTCCAACATCCTTACTATTTAAATCCGCAAGAACACTATAGGAATTCGATACAGAGAGACCAAAATTGCTATGTTTTTGCTCAACTGCACGCAATCTTCCTGAACCGACAGTTGTCCACACAGCCCTCCTCCTTGGGGGGCGCTGTGGAAGTGGAGGCTGGACACATGGCTGCATTACAGCACGTGGCTGGGACAATCTTTCCACTTCTGACTGTAAACTCCTGAAAACCCACCTCTGTCGTCAAGTATGAGGGAATTGAAACATCTCCCCCTGCCTATGAAGGTTTTTTTGTGTATGATATGGCTGTATGTATGTTTTTTAATATATTGGGGTTTCTTGTTTTTTAGACTTTTTAAAATGTATTATTGTTATTTTAGATTCTAACTATTAGATTTGTCATTGTATATAGTTTTTATCATTGCTGTGAGCCGCCCCGAGTCTACACAGAGGGGTGGCATACAAATCTAATAAATCAATCAAATCAATGCCTGGCTCTTGCCATGGCACCATCTACGTGGGCAAGGCTGGGTGCAGCCTCCCCTTGGCTCTCCTCTCCTGGAGTCACCAGCTGCCCAGGCTGGGCAAGGGCCTCGCTCCTGCCCTCTGACCCCCTCCCCGAGTAGGAGCAACATAGGCAACTTACTTTTTCAGAGCTTCCCTCAAGTTTTTAAACCGTCCTTCCGAATACACCAGCCGTTGTAGCTTATCAATGACAGCTTTGGTCTGGGAGAAAGGAAAGAGTTAGAGAAGCAAAGGGGGGAAGGGAGCCTGGGCCATGGGGATTTCCAAGGGGGGAGTCAGAACTGATAGATGGACATGCCCTACATGGCATCGGACCAGAATATCTATGGGACCGTCTTCTGCCGCACGAATCCCAGCGGCCGATTAGGTCCCACAGAGTTGGCCGCGGGGATGCTGATGGACTCACCGGCTTTGACACCTTCATCCAAGTCTTCTTCAGGCGGAAGATGGCACTGCGGTTGAAGGCCGAGTTGATCTCAAGAACGGCATTGTAGTTGTGCAGGCACCGGCAAATATCCGCCACAGCAACCCACTTCTCGATCGTGCTCACCCGGGCAGCCATGTCCTCGTTGCGGAGGATCTCGGAGGCGATCAGGTTGCTGATCTGTAGGGGTCATCATCGGGGAGAGGTTGGGTGGGCATGACAGCCCCTGGGAGGGTTTGTGTGCAGCTCCAAATGATAAGAAAAGCCCCTTGCGTCCCAAGGGAAAAGGGGAGGCCAAAGCGGAGGGAAGATGAGGAAGGCTGCCGATCAGCATTGGCACAATTCAAAGTGTTGGTCATGACCTTTAAAGCCCTACATGGCATTGGACCAGAGTACCTCCGGAACCGCCTGCTACCGCACGAATCCCAGCGGCCGATAAGGTCCCACAGAATTGGCCTTCTCCAGGTCCCGTCGACTAAACAATGTCGTCTGGAGGGCCCCAGGGGAAGAGCCTTCTCTGTGGCGGCCCCAGCCCTCTGGAATCAACTCACCCCGGAGATTAGAACTGCTCCCACCCTCCTTGTGTTCCGTAAACTACTTAAGACCCACCTATACCGCCAGGCATAGGGGATTTGAGACATCTTTCCCCCAGGCTTATTATAATTTATGTTTGGTATGTATGTGCTGTTTGGTTTTTAATTATGATAGGGTTTTTAGTTTTTTAATATTAGATTTGTGCCATTATAATATTGTTTTTATCGTTGTTGTGAGCCGCCCCGAGTCTTTGGAGAGGGGCGGCGTACAAATGTAATAAATTATTATTATTATTATTATTATTATTATTATTATTATTACCGACAGCAGAAGGAAGACCCCAGTTCTGAGCACAACCATACAGCTGCCTGCCACCAGGCCTGCATGGGAATTACAGCTGCTAGACTAACATACCGCCCTCTGCCGCAGGAGTCCCAGCGAGCGGCTAGGTCCCGTCAACTTTACTAGACAATGTCGTTTGGCGGGACCTAGGGGAAGAGCCTTCTCTGTGGGGGCCCCAGCCCTCTGGAATCAGCTGCCCTCAGAGATTCGCACTGCCCCCACCCTCCTCGCCTTCCATAAAAGCTTAAAAGACCTATTGATGCCACCAGGCTTGGGGCCATTACACTGTAGCCCCCTGGCCGATGAGAGTAGTATGTTTTGCGCTGAGTGAATGGAAATGAATGATTTTAAATCTTATTAGTGTTTTTTAAAGTTTTTTATATTAATTGGGGTTTTTTTTAGATATGTATATGATATATTGTTTTTGATGTGTTGTGAGCTGCAGTGGCATATGATTGCATGACTGTTTTATAATGGTTTTTTTGTAATTGTTTTTAATATTAGATTTGTATTTCTGTATTATTTGTTGTGAGCCGCTTCGAGTCTTCCGAGAGTGGCGGCACACAAGTCTAATAAATAATAATAATAATAATAATAATAATAATAATAATAATAATAACAGCAGCAACAACAACAATATAATAATAATAATAATAATAATAATAATAATAATAATAATAATAATTTAATAATTTATTAGATTTGTATGCCACCCCTCTCCGAGGACTCGGGGCAGCTCACAATAATAATAAAAACAATATTACAGCGAAACAAATCTAATATTAAAAAGAAGCATATAAAACCCTATCATATTTAAAACCAAACAACATCATCATCATCATCATCATCATCATCATTATTATTATTATTATTATTTCAACAATTTTGCCAAAATCTCTTCTCCCATCACAAGATTTGGCTTCCGGCATATGTGCAAAAACAAAAACATGGTGGGACACACACACACACACTCGCACGCAGGTGAGAGCTGAAGATTTTAAAAATTAAAGTTTTGTATATAAAAATGTGTGACCATTGCTAGAACTCTCCTTTTGGGACTGATTAAAAGTTTTTCCAGTGACCTTTGTAGCAAGAAGCCGAAGAGTAAAACAAACAGTTAAGTATTGTTGAAACTTGTGATAAATGGTCAGCAAGAATAGATAATCTACTATTGTTTGTGTCCCATGTTGAAAGGCAGGAAACCCAAAATACCTGCACGTAGCTTTTTAGGTTAGGATAAGGGTATAGGAGAAATGCACGTATCGGGAGGTGGACTTAGTTTGTAACCCAGTATTTCAGATTAGCTGACGTACCTGGGAGGGGTCTGTGTTAGGGTATAACTAACCTGCATTTTGTTTCTGTAAATGTGCATCCTTGGGATGGCACCGCGCGCTTTGCAAACCGCGTGGGACAGTAGAGAAATTACTGTGCCCAAATAAACCCTGTTTCTTCTCCGAAGCCTTCTTTGTCTGATTATTTCTTTTTAGGAATTTCAGCGAACACGGGTATCAGCAGTAAGTGCAATCTGCCCCTGCTCAGAATGAATTAAGACTTGCAACAAGTGTCAAAAATAACAACAACGAAGTTTCTTCCAACATGCAATAACCAAGACAAAAGTCAAGGAATTGGTCAGTTCACTAATGGGAGAAGATGGAAAGCGGAACTGCTCAATTCATTCTTTGCATCTGTCTTTATACAAAAGGGGGGGGGGGATAGTCCAACCTAACAAAAATGGCACCTAAAAGACAGATAAAAGAGTAGAAGAGTACAAGTCAAAATAGGCAAGAAAATGATAAGACTCTAACAGACTCTAACAGAGTTTAAATCACCAGGATCAGATGGATGACATCCGCTCTCTACATGGGGCTACCTTTGAAGAGTGTTCGGAAACTCCAGATCGTGCAGAATGCAGCCGCGAGAGCTATCGTGGGGCTACCCAGATTTGCCAACATATCTCCAACACTCCGTGCCCTGCACTAGCTGCCGATTAGTTTCCGGTCACAATTCAAAGTGTTGGTAATGACCTATAAAGCCCTACATGGCATCAGACCAGAATACTTACTGGACCGCCTTCTGCTGCACGAATCCCAGCGACCGATAAGGTCCCTTCTCCGGATCCCATCGACAAAACAATGTCGTCTGGCGGGCCCCAGGGGAAGAGCCTTCTCTGTGGCGGCCCTGGCCCCCTGGAATCAACTCTCCCCAGAGATTAGAGCCGCCCCCACCCTCCTTGCCTTTTGTAAGTTGCTAAAGACTCCCTTATGTCGCCAGGCATGGGGGAACTGGGATCCCCCAGGCTTATATAGTTTACACATGGTATGATTGTGTTGTATGGTTTTAATGTTGGGTTTTAGATGTTTTTAATATTAGATTTAATATGAGATTTCTTACACTGTTTTATTTTGTTGTGAGCCGCTCTGAGTCTACGGAGAGGGGCGGCATACAAATCTAATAAATGATAATAATAATAACAACAACAACAACAACAATAATTGTTGTTATTATTATTATTATTATCATCATCATTGTTGTTTTGTTGTTGTTGTTATTGTTATTATTATTATTATGTCAATACAACATAGTAAACGAGATCACTATGCTGGATTTCGTATTTCATCACCAGTCAGGCGCTTCCCAAGCACCTAGGACTGCGTGATGTAGCGGCAAATTATGTTTGCCGATCCCAGTAAAGCGGCCTTTTGCAATTGACAGATGGAGATTTTGTCAATTCCAATGGTTTTCAAATGTCGGCTGAGATCCTTTGGTACTGCGCCAGTGTGCTAAGGACCACTGGGACCACTTTCAATTGCTTATGCCAGAGTCGTTGCAGCTTGATTTTTAGATGTTCGTATTTCACTAATTTCTCTAGCTGCTTCTCCTCAATTCTGCTGTCTCATTATTATTATTATTATTATTATTATTATTATTATTATTATTATTATTATTATGTCAGTACAACACAGCAAACGAGATCACTATGCTGGATTTCGTATTTCATCACCAATTGGGCGCTTCCCAAGCACCTAGGACTGCGTGATGTAGCGGCGAATTATGTTTGCCGATCCCAGTAAAGCGGCCTTTTGCAATTGACAGATGGAGATTTTGTCAATTCCAATGGTTTTCAAATGTCCACTGAGATCCTTTGGTACTGCGCCCAGCGTGCCAAGTACCACTGGGACCGCTTTCACGGGCTTATGCCAGAGTCGTTGCAGCTCGATTTTTAGATCTTCGTATTTCACTAATTTCTCTATCTGCTTCTCCTCAATCCTGCTGTCTCATAATTATTATTATTATTATTATTATTATTATTATTATTATTATTATTATTATTAACTCCCTCCGGAGATTAGAACTGCCCCTACTCTCCTTGCCTTTCGTAAACTCCTTAAGACCCACCTCTGTCGTCAGGCATGGGGGAACTGAAACATCTCCCCTGGGCAGATACAATTTATGAATGGTATGTTTGTATGTATGTGTGTTTAGAATATGGGGTCTTTTAAATATTTTTAAACAGTAATTTAGATTTGTTGTAGATTGTTTTTTCACTTGTTGTGAGCCGCCCCGAGTCTGCGGAGAGGGGCGGCATACAAATCTAAATAATAAATAAATAAATAAATAAATAAATATTATCCCAGGGTTGAAGGAGCTGGCAGACATGATCTTGGAAGCCTGGAAGTATTTTTCAACCATATCCTGCAGCATGGGAGAACAACAAGAGCAGACGGAGTAGGTGGTACCTGGCTCAAGAGCAGCAACAGTGAGGAGGATCTAGGAGACACGGGGGCTCCCTCACTGGGGGTTTTCAAGAATGGTAGGATGGTATTTGAGGGTCTCCTGCTTGAACAGGGATTTGGATTACAAGACCTCCGAGCTCCTTTCTCCTGTTCTGCCTCCTGAAATTTCTGAACTCCCTTCAGAGGCCTCTAGCAAAGATAGTTTTCTGGATTTCTAACCTGGGAATCGGGAAAGTTTGTGCACTTGGGAAGCATGGACCTAAGTGGCCAACTAGCTTAATCTGGTAATAGCAGTAGATGCCTTCAAATTGTTGTGGTTAGCTCTGGCCCAGCTCCTGCCCCAAGGACTGTGGATGTGGGGGAGACATCCACATGCTGCAGGCCTGTTTTGCCCCCGGTGGAATCTGATGATGAAAGCTCCTCTGACCAAGAAGACATGAGTGACAGGGAGGAGGAGAGTGGGGCAGACAGCTCAGAAGGAGATCAATTATCTAGCTCCTCCTTGGATTCAGAACAAGAGTTAATGATACAGCCACGCATGCGGAGAGCGATGCATAGGCAACAACAACTGAGAGATTATTATCAAAGAAAATGAGGCCACCTGTGGTTGGGTGGGGCTGTGGTCATTAGTGAGGCTGCGATAAAGAGCAGCCTGTGGGTTTGGACATTGTGGAGGATTGTCTAATCATTGTGTTTCATGACTGCTTTACTGACTTTGACCTTTTGTGTGCTGATTTTTCCCCCCGCTTTGAAACTATACCAGAGCAAAGTGTGTTTCACTTTGTGAAGGAAGAAGGACTGTGAATTACCTCACAGCTGCAAGCTAAGTATCACAGAACTGATAAGGGACTTGTACAAATTACCAGTTTGTTTGAAGACGAGTGCACTTTGCTATACCAAAAGAGGACTTGGTTTAAGTGAATTTTCATTATAAAGAACATTGTTTTGAATTTTCAAACGTGTGTGTGTCTGAAATTTGTACCTGTGAATTGTTGGGAGAAGTCTACCAGAGAGCCTGACAGAACACAAGTGAAGCCGTTTCTTCTGTTTGTGTCAACTGTCCAAACTTTCACCCAGCATATTCACAGGCAGTTCTTCGAAAGAGCTCCTGAACCGCAATGTTTCTTAATTCATCGGGGACTTTTGAGGATCACCCCCAAAGGAAAGGTTGCTTTTTATTGCACTGTCCTCTCCAAAGGAAGAAAGAATTCTCCGGCCAGGAAAGGACCAGCCCTTCCATGCCTCTTCTACATCCTCAAAAGAGAGCACTGAGCTGCCCACCACGGTGGTAATGGTGGAGAAGGAGGACCTTTGTAGAAACATAGAAGACTGACGGCAGAAAAAGACCTCATGGTCCATCTAGTCCGCCCTTATACTATTTCCTGTATTTTATCTTACAATGGATATATGTTTATCCCAGGCATGTTTAAATTCAGTTACTGTGGATTTACCAACCACGTCTGCTGGAGGTTTGTTCCAAGGATCTACTACTCTTTCAGGGAAACAATATTTTCTCACGTTGCTTTTGATCTTTCCCCCAACTAACTTCAGATTGTGCCCCCTTGTTCTTGTGTTCACTTTCCTATTAAAAACACTTCCCTCTCGTTCAACCTTGTAAACAATGTTGAACGAGAGGGACTTTTAAAAACCCCGGGCAGATCTGCGGGGCAGTTCAACACGGGAATCCCAAGGCCAATCAAGCAGGCTGAAATATTTTCCCCTGGAAAAGGAGCACAGTTCTACCCATCAGGATAAGGTGGACATCTGGACACTCACGTCATTGAAGTGCTTCGTGTTCATCAGGATGTAGGGTGTCCGCTCATTCTTTTCCACCTTCATCCATCCTTGTCCAAAGAATTCTCTGAAAACAAGAGGTCTCGGGATGAGCTGGGCCCCCTCAAGAATTTATCCCAGCCCCACCCACCTTGTCTTCAGCCCTTGAGGAAATGGGTGTCTCCTCCTAAGGTCTTTGCAAGTGAATATGGTGGTGGTGGGGGCAGCCTCACACCCACAAGCCCCTTGGATGAGATGGAGGGGATGGATGTCTATGAGACATTCATTTTCATCTTTGTTTGGACCTGTATTTGCAAAATCACCCACAGGAACAATGCCCTCCCTTCCCCCCACCATCTGAATGCAATGTTGCACCCTTCACCTTAGCTGCACTCCCGACTGCGTGTCAAAGAGCTCGTTACTCACTCGTAGGGTATCGTCTTGAAGACCAGGTGATCCAGTAAGGTGAGCTGCTCAGCTATTTCTAAAGCCGAGTGATTTTCAAAGGGTTCTGCCTTGACCCCCGTAGCCTGAAATGGGAAAAGAAGGGGCTGCTTACATGGGGGTCCCCAAATGAAGGTGAAGCAAAGGAACCTGCTCAGATACTACTGTAACGCTACTACTGTACTACTGTAACGCTCTCTACATGGGGCTACCTTTGAAAAGTGTTCGGAAACTTCAGATCGTGCAGAATGCAGCTGCGAGAGCAATCAAAGTGTTGGTTATGACCTATAAAGCCCTTCATGGCATCGGACCAGATTATCTCAGGGACCGCCTTCTGCTGCACGAATCCCAGCGACCAGTTAGGTCCCACAGAGTAGGTCTTCTCCAGGTCCCGTCAACTAAAAATGTCGCTTGGCGGGACCCAGGGGAAGAGCCTTCTCTGTGGTGGCCCCGGCCCTCTGGAACCAACTCCCCCCAGAGATTAGAATTGCCTCCACCTTCCTTGCCTTTCGTAAGCTGCTTAAAACCCACCTCTTCCGCCAGGCATGGGGGAATTGAGATACTCTTTCCCCTAGGCCTCTACAATTTTATGCATGGTATATGCGTGTGTATGTTTGGTTTTTATAATAATGGGTTTTTAACTGTTTTTAGTATTGGATTATTATTATATGCTGTTTTATTACTGTTGTTAGCCACCCCGACTCTGTGGAGAGGGGTGGCATATAAATCCAATAAATAAATAATGAAATAAATAATAAATAAATACGTTTGGGCCAGAGTGAGCCGGATCCTGACGGACTCAGCCGCCTTCTGTTCTGCCACGCCCAGGTCAGGAACTCCAAAGGGCTGGGACTTTGTGGTAGTACAACCCCAGAACATATATGGAGGAAATGGCACTAAATATTCAGTGGGGGGCAAGCATGGGGAGAGTGTATTCAGAGGTGAAGTGCAGGCTGTGGCCAGGAGAATTTTCCCCTCCAAAAGACCCCTCCCCAGCAGGTGTAAGGGGGCAGGAAAGAGGGGGAGGGAAGTGTCCATTCTGACCTGCTCCCAGATCCCCTCCCTGATGGCTGAGACCCACGCTCAGTCAGGGAACCTTGGAGGTGCATCAAGCAGGCCACACCAAGGGCCTGGCGTTGAGTTTTGGCTGGGCTAGGTGAAATGGAGGAGGGAACCCAGGCCCTTCCTTTGCAGTTTCCGGTCACAATTCAAAGTGTTGGTTATGACCAATAAAGCCCTTCATGGTATCGGACCAGAATACCTCTGGGACCGCCTTCTGCTGCATGAATCCCAGCGACCAGTTCGGTCCCACAGAGTTCGCCTTTTCTGGGTCCCATCGACTAAACAATGTAGTTTGGCGGGACCCAGGGGAAGAGCCTTCTCAGTGGCGGCCCTGACCCTCTGGAACCAGCTCCCCCCAGAGATCAGAATTGCCCCCACCCTTCTCACCTTTCGTAAGCTCCTTAAAACCTACCTCTGTCGTCAGGCATGGGGGAATTGAGATACTCCTCTACCCCCAAGCCTATACATGTTATGCATGGTATGTTTGTGTGTATGTTTGGTTTTTAATAAGGGTTTTTAGTTATTTTAAATATTAGATTTGTTATATGCTGTTTTTATTATTGTTGTTAGCCGCCCCGAGTCTACGGAGAGGGGCGGCATACAAATCTAATAAATAAATAAATAAATAAATAAATAAATTTGAGTCCCGGATTGTGGGGGCAATAGGCTGGCTCTGTTTAAAAAAGTGCTATTGCTAACATGTTGTAAGCCGCCCTGAGTTTAAGGAGAAGGGTGGCATTAAAAAATCGAATAAATAAATAAATAAATTCCTGCTCAGGTGTGTTTCTGCTGAAATCTCTGACCTGCTTACATGGGTGCTGCCATGAAGCAGCCTCAAGGTGAGGCTGAAGAGGTCACAGATTGGTCTAATCTTAACCCAAAGGGCACCAAGAAGGAAAGAGCATGGCGGTCTGGTCAGATCTTTGAAATAGCTCTTGGGGCCTCAGCGGAGCTCAGGCCACGCCAAGGCCCTCTGTTGCTGACCTTCTGACTTCGCCTTGGCCTCCCATCCCACATTCCCTTTTGAGGGGGCTAGAAGACCCACAACAATGCACAACTCTTCAACGTAATGCCAATCTTCCCAACTGCCTTGTTACAGTGGTTATACGGGACTTGCTTTGTGGACTATCAAGCCCAGTGTTGGCTCCGAAACGCACGGGGCTCCTGGTTTAGGAAATGAACCAAATTAGCATCTTTGTGGAGCACTTGGGGACCCCAGAAGACATTACCATTTGCAGAATCTCTTCCAGGGTGATCTGGTTGTCTCCGGGGTCATCTTGGGTCAGGGTCCTGGCAGGCAAATAGAAACGGAGAATGACACCAGTGAGTTTGCAATGACAAAAACTGTGTGGAAGCCGAGGATTTCTCTGGCTCTGGGCTTCTCCATTTGGATCATGGGGGTCTGCTCCAGTGATGGGCTACCAAAATTTTTACTGCCACACTGTGGGCGTAGGTTATGCAGGACGCCCTGCATTCTGTTTCAACATCTGCAATGCAAATTGGGTGCTCTGGGGTGGAGCTCCATTTTCGTTACCCCACTGTCCCCCCCCATCCAGGCAATAGCCCACCCCTGATAATCTACTATGATATTGTTTCTTCATTGCTTATTTGACCCCTGTGACAATCATTAAGTGTTGTACCACATGATTCTTGACAAATGTATATTTTTCTTTTATGTACGCTGAGAGCATCTGCACCAAGACAAATTCCTTGTGTGTCCAATCACACTTGGCCAATAAAATTCTATTCTATTCTATTCTATTTAGTGTATGTACACACGCACACACGCATGTACGCACAGCTCTTCTAAAATTATACACATTCAACTTCATTTACTGCGATAGGAAAAACATGTCGTTTGGCAGGCCCCAGGGGAAGAGCCTTCTCTGTGGCGGCCCCAGCCCTCTGGAATCAATTCCCCCCCGGAGATTAGAATTGCCCCCACCCTCCCTGTCTTTCGTAAACTACTCAAGACTCACGGGGGAGTTGAGACATCTTTCCCCCAGGCTCTTTTATACTTTGTTTTATGTTTGGTATGAATGTGCTGTTTGGTTTTCTAAATAATGATAGGGTTTTATATGTTTTTTAATATTAGATTTGTTCTACTATAATATTGTTTTTATTATTGTTGTGAGCCGCCCCGAGTCTTCGGAGAGGGGCGGCATACAAATCTAATAAATTATTATTATTATTATTATTATTATTATTATTATTATTATTATTATTATTATTATTATTAATTATACCTAGAGCCCAGAAGGGAAAAAAAGAAAAAAACCCAAATTTTTGCTACCGGTACTGTCTACCTGACCGTACCCATAGGAGCCCATGACTGGTCTGCTCCCTCAAAGCACAGGGAGAACGAAGGCTCCTGGGAAAAACTCTCCCTTCCATCAGAAGCTCAGGCCACCTGAAGAGCCCCTCGCCCTGAGCTGATGGTCCAATAGAGTACAGCACTTGGGGCAACCATCACTCAGATGCCGCTCCGGGTCCGACGCAGTCCCCTCCCCGCCTTGCATGAGGACCCGCCTCTGTGGCAAGTGTCAGGTGACAGCTCTGCCCTTTGAATCCTGCATGACCTGCCTTATGATGTTGCCGGCCGCTTTTCTCTCTTGGGTCAGGAGTTCTGGATCGTGCATCACTTCCTCCAGAAAGCTGATCACTTTATACTTCAGCTCCGCCTTGCTTTCAAAGTCCTGCCAAAGGGACACAAGCCCCAGTGAGGCCCAGCCGGCCAGGCAAACAGAGCCCCCTTCAGCCCAGGGGCTCCGGTCACTAAGAGAGGCCCAGCCGTACCTGGCCGTGCTTGGAGACCCAGTGCCTCAGGACGTTGAGCACCCGGTTGGTCGCTGCCCTCCTGATCACAAACTCTTTGTCGCTGTTCCTTTGGTCAGAAGGGAAGCCTGCAGGGCGAGAGAGAGTCAGCCTGCATCTGTTCTGTCTTGCATGGCAGCCGGCCGGTAATTAGCCCCAAATTAAAACTCAAACACAAAGGCTTCAAAATGAACGAGAGTCTATTTACAAGGACGTTTGTTGAACTGCACCAACATGAACCAAAACAATGTCTTTCAACTGCCAAAATCCAGTCGGGAGGCCAAGTTGATAAGATAAAAACCCGCACCGTTGCTTCTCGAGCCAAAGTCTACTTACAATATTATTAATCCTATGAATGTCCAGTACTTTAGCAAGGTTTGTCCGGCAAAAACACTCTTCACAGGCTCTTCTCCTCTGGAGGCATGGATGTTGGCTTCTTGCAAAGAGCCCCTTTCAACTCCTCCCCCTTATATGCTCTCTATGCACAGCTGTGCTTCCTTCCCCTTTCTGAGCTTCCTTAGCAGCTCCTGTCTCCCCTGCATCCTTCTTACCCGTGCATTCAGTCCCTTATCGCCTCTTCCTCCTCCTCAGACCCTGGTGAATCCCCAGTTGGGGGCTGCGAGTCCCCAGTTGGGGGTTCTATAGCTTCTGTAGGCTCCTCACACCCAGACTCCTCCTCCTCCTCTGGCTCGCTGTCTGACTCCTCCAGCAGCCACACAAGCCAACCGTGCCCAGATGGCCCCAGTTGATCAAGCTCAAAGTCCATTGCCAGAGGGCCTGGCTGCGAGCCAACCGCAACAGAATCCCACCCAGGAGTCGGGCTCTATGAGGCCCAGGTGTTCTGGTCTCCGGCTAGAGCCTCTGTTAATTGGAATAAAGGCTTGCTGAATGCAGAGATTTATAAAACAAAAACATCATCTTTATTTTTCTCTTTCCTGTTGCAAACTGCGTCCGGCAGGCAATCACTTTTATCTCATTCTTTAGTAGTTAAATCAACATAAAACATTCTCCAAGCAATCCTCCCTTCATCTTAAGATTTATGGCTAGGCAACATTAACCCAGAGTAATAAAAACTGCAATTAAAAGACACATAAAACAAAGCTTACTTCAAAGCCGCAGAAAGGCACCTCCATATTCATTTATAGCAGATTGAAAACTCCACCCTTCTTCTCTGCTGGCACCCAGAGGTGACAAATTAATTACTTAATTAATTAACCTGTTCCTCTCCTTAATATTTCTTCTCTGACACTTACTCCCTCCGTCTTTGTAAGCATCTGAAAGAAGGATCTACCCATCGAATATCTATTTCTCCTTCACTTGAATCTGAGCTCATAGAAATGTCCTGTGGATCGTGTCCCCCTTCCTCCTGGGTCTGTAAATCAGGCCCTGACACTAATTCATAAACATTATTCGAATCAGAATCTTCAAAATCTCCAAACTGAACAGGACTATACACAACACCAGGCAGGATCAGCGAGAGGCCTGCAGGAGACTTGGTGGCCTGCCCTGTCCTGAATGATGGCACCGGGCCAGGTTATCTCCGGGACTGCCTTCTGCCGCACGAATCCCAGTGACCAATTAGGTCCCACAGAGTTGGCCTTCTCTAGGTCCCGTCAACTAAAGAATGTCGTTTGGCGGGACCCAGGGGAAGAGCCTTCTCTGTGGCGGCCCCGGCCCTCTGGAACCAACTCCCCCCAGAGATTAGAATAGCCCCCACCCTTCTTGCCTTTCGCAAGCTTCTTAAAACCCACCTCTGTCGTCAGGCATGGGGGAATTAAGATATTCTTTCCCCTTAGGCTTCCACAATTTATGTATGGTACGTTTGTATGTATGATTGGTTTTAAAATAAGGGTTTTTAGCTTCTTTAGTATTGGATTGTCGCATGTTGTTTTTATCACTGTTGTTAGCCGCCCCGAGTCTACGGAGAGGGGCGGCATACAAATCCAATAAAATGAAATGAAATGAAATGATGGCTCCAGCCATCGCCTTGCCCCTCCTTCCCATAGGCAGCAGCCCTTTCAAGGCTCCGCGGAAGGTTTGCGGGACCCAAGAAAGGGAGGAACCAACCGGCGCAGAGGACCCTTCCTCTTTTCTCACCTGGGCTGGCCAGCGACATTCTGCGGTACTTCTCTTTGGTCGGGGTCCCCTCGTTGGCTCCGGCGGTAGCAATGGCGAAAGCGGAGGCCGCTGAAAGAGCGCTGCTGCGGCTGTTCTCCAACTCTCGGCAAGAAGTCATCACCACTCCATTGTTGTAGGAGAACAAAGGGAACTCTGCACGGTGGGAGAGGCAATTCAGTTCGAATCTAGCAAGTCTCTCCAGTGAGCTTCCCCGGGAGGATCAGAAGCCCCCAAGGACTGACCCCGACCTCCGTGGGGGTCAGGATCAGCCTCGGCCACATTAGAACAGCCCAGAGTGGCCTCCTGCCAGGAGTGAAGGTGGTCTTCTCTGGGCCCCCTCCCCCTCAGCCAGCTTACCTGAAGAGTTCTTGCCTCTGACCAGTTTAGGGGTCGTGGGAGACTTGGTGGGCGATGCCTCTGCATCAGCGTCCTCACTCTGGGCTGCCTCAAAGGCCGAATCTTCTCGGGGAGACTCTTCGGAGCCTGGCAGAAGAAGCAGCAACAGCTTTAGACATTTCTCCCAAATGTTCCTGATGGGGATGTTGTGGGAGGAGAAGGAGGAGGGGGGAGGAGGAGGAGGGAAGGAGGAGGAGGAAGAGGAGGCTTTGAAGGCAAGGTGGCTGAAGTTTCCATACTCGTCAGACCCTCTCTGCTTTCAGCAGATTCCCCCAGATATTTGGGTAAGAAGCCATTCGCTTGAGTCTGTCCAATCTCTTCATCCAAAATACACAACAGATGCAAACTCAAACTTTGAGTGTAGAAAACATGACTTCAGCAATCAGGTAGTTAATGCATTTGGTTTACTAATTTGGTGATATTTGGGACATACTATTTGGCGGGTTTCTCTTTTTGCCCCCTATATATTTTTAACTATCTTTTAGCAAGGGTTGGATTTAATTTAAATACCGTTGGAAGTAATTATACATTTTTGCTCCCTTTTTTAAATGTTTTTTTCTTTTATTTTAAAGAGCATTTATTATTATTATTATTATTATTATTATTATTATTATTATTATTATTATTATTTATTAGATTTGTATGCCGTAGACTTGGGGCGGCTCACAACAGTGATAAAAACAATACATGGTAACAAATCTAATAATTAAAATCTAAAATAACAGTTTTACATTAAAAAGTCAATATATAAAATACATACACACAGTCATATCATGCACAAAACTACATTGGCAAGGGGGGGATGTCTCAGTTCCCCCAAACCTGATGGCAGAGGTGGGTTTTAAGGAGTTTACGAAAGGCAAGGAGGGTGGAGGCAGTCCTAATCTCTGGGGGGAGTTGATTCCAGAGGGTTGGAGCCGCCACAGAGAAGGCTCTTCCCCTGGGTCCCGCCAGACGACATTGTTTAGTCGACGGGACCCGGAGTAGGCCAACTCTGTGGGACTTAACCGGCCTCTGGGATTCGTGCGGCAGAAGGCGGTCTTGCAGATATCCTGGTTCGGTGCCATGAAGGGCTTTATAGGTCATAACCTATAACCATTATGGAAGAGGGTTTAAAATATACATGAAAACTGACATGGAGGATATTTTGAGAAAACTGAAGTATTATGGCCTAATTAATTAGATGTGATTAAGAGTAGGAACAGCCTAAAATGCATACTGGCTAACAGTCCTTTTGTTATTATATAAGAAATTGGAGTAATTATTTTTGTTCAGATGTCAAATGTTAAGGAGGTAGCATTGGTTAAACTATGTATACCAAAATTGTAAAATTGTAATATAACTTAAAATTAATGATACAGTATTTTCTTTTTTCTGTACACATGATTGGAGAGAAAAATTAAAAAATTCTTTACCCATTAAAAAAAAGTAGTTAATGCCTGGAACTCACTACCAGACTCTGTAGTTTCGTCCCCAAACCCCCAAAACTTTGCCCTTTACTGTCCACTGCATGAGGTTGGAGGGGAGCCAGGCAAGAGAGAGGGAAGCTTGTCCGAGGCCAGGAAGGAGGAAAGAGGAAAAAAGCAAGGAGCCCAGACGCAGCAGCAGCAGCAGGGAATAAAAGGAGAGCCGAGCGGAGACCAGTAATCCAGGAAGTGACAGCCGCTGATCAACTGGAGCTGCGCATGCATCTTCATTTCCGCCAGTGGAACTGCGTTCTACCCCATCCTGCCTGCTGCCCACCCCTGCTCCGGAGCTCCTGGACAGTCAGAGGGCAGAAGCCAAAGCCATCTCTTTTGGGCTCTTCCAGCCCAGAGGGAGGCACCCACCTGTCTTGCTCGGAAGCGCTTCCTCGGCCTTGTCGGTGCTTCCTTCTCCCTCGTCGGATATCTTATTGGTGTAGCTGCCGGAGACGTAGAGCTTGTTGATGTCCAGGGTGGTTTTGCTGAAGGGCGACATGGCCGAGGAATAGAGGCTTGCGTAACCGTTGGGGGAGCAGCTCAGGGCCGCCAGCTCCAGGGCTTTTCCTCCCGTGATGATGGGAATGTTCAAGGACAGCTTCCTCCTCCGGCTCGGTGAGGATGATTTGGTGATGGACAGAGGGGGAGGGGAGGAAAACTTCCGGTTGGCACGTGGAGACTTGGGGGGCTCCCCATAGAGGAGCTTGGTGTTCTGGCTGCTGGCAAACAAAAGCTCCAGGGACCTGGTGGGAGACATCAAGAGAAGAAAGCTTTCACCAGGGTGCCTCCTCCCTCCGTTACATTTGCATCCCTTAAAGACACCACCGCCTGAATTCCACAACCACCACAAGACTTTACAATATTCCCCCCAAGAGGAGAACATGAGCCCAAATCCCATGAGGAGAAAATGCAACTAGGAGGAGCTAGTTCGAAGAGCTGAAGTCAATGGTTCCCTTTCCCCAGGTATCTTCTTTTACCCTGAGGTGGAGGTGAAGCCACAGAACGGATGGAGAAGATCCAGGGCTGAGGGGCAGCAGTTCGTCCCCTCCCTCGGGATGGTGAGATTCAATCAGGCCAAGGCCCCCTCCCTCAGAGATGTGCAACTGGATGCAGCACTGAGCCTTGGAGGATTCCTCAGCCCAGGGCAGGTGGACCAGTCAATGCTACAGGGCAGTGAGAACAAACCTTTTTGGTGCTGAGTGCCTAAAGCATGTGATCAGCTGGAGCTGCGCACACATCTTCATTTCCACGGGTGGAACACCTGCCTGCTGCCCACCCCTGGTTTGGCCCAAGTGTCTGGAGAGCTCGTGGACTTCCGTTGCCAGCAAAGCGCCCATTTTTGCACTGCTGGGATTACCCTGAGGCTCCCCTCGCTGGGAAACCCCACCTCCGGACTTCCGAGTTTTTGTGATGCTGCAGGGGAATCCCAGCAGCGCAAAAACGGGCGCTTCGCTGGCAACGGAAGTCCAGAGGTGGGGTTTCCCAGTGAGGGGAGCCTCAGTGAAATCGCAGCATCGCAAAAACACAGAGGTCCAGAGGTGGGGTTTCGAGAACTTCGGTGTTTTTGCGATGCTGCGATTTCACTGATGCTCCCTTCCGTTGTCAGCAAAGTGCTCATTTTTGCGATGCTGGGATTCCCCTGCTGGGATTCCCCTGCAGCATTGCAAAAACACAGAAGTCCAGAGGTGGGGTTTCCTATGGAGGGGAGCCTCAGGGGAATCCCAGCAGTGCAAAAACGGGCGCTTCGGCTGGCAAAAGGGGTGAATTTTGGGTTTGCACGCATTAATTGCTTTTCCATTGATTCCTATGGGAAACATTCTTTCAACTTACAAACGTTTCACCTTAAGAACCTCGTCCCGGAACCAATTAAGTTTGTAAGACAAGGTATCACTGTACTTTTCATGACTTGGGAGTCCTGTTGGTCTATTTCTTATGGGATTTGACCTACTTTTCTTTAAGAAATTATCTTGCCCCAGCTTGATATATTTCAAGAATCACAGGAGGCTCCTTGATAACTCTCATCATACTAAAAGAGGCCCCAGATTTCCTATCAAATGTCCCTCAGACCAGAACGAAGCTGATCTCAATCTTTCAATCTCTTTTTTTCTCCCTTCCCCTCTCTCTTTCTCTCTCTCTCTCTCCATCCCTCCTTCTCCCCTCAGCCTCATTTGCCTATTTTGAGCTTCTCTCTCATGGCTGCCAATGTCTCACCTGGCAGGAATTGCACTGATTGGTTTCTTGTAGATGGTGATCAGCTTGTCCAGCACAGTCATAGCCGTGGTGAAGACCCGGTAGGAGTGCAGGAAGGTGTTGAGAAAGTCAATGCTGAGGAACCTCAGGTCGGTCAGTCTTTCCAGGAGGCGCCCCACGCTGGCATAGCGGATCTGGAGGACTTTGCAGGAGTTCATGGTCTTGCTGAATCGAATGTCCACGTCGTCACAGTACAGGCTGGTGTCTGACCTGGAGAACAGAAAGGGACAGAGAGAGGAAGCGCAGCCAATCCGCCTCACCTGTGGTGACTATAGAGATGCTCCCTGGCCTGACCCTCCGAGGGATGGAGAGGAAAGAGCCTGGGATGCTGGGGTTTGCAGTCCGGCTGCAGAACCACCATTTTGAAATGAGTCCATGCTACTTCTTATTACAGGAAATCCCCAAATGGTTTACAACCAGGGGTGGGCAGCAGGCAGGATGGGGTGGACCGCAGTTCCACCGGCGGAAATGAAGATGTGTGCGCAGCTCCAGCTGACCAGTGGCTGTAACTTCCTGGATTACTGGTCTCGGCTCGGCTCTCCTTTTCCCCCCTCCTGCTGCTGCTACATCTGCGCTCCTTGCTTTTTTCCTCTTTCCTCCTTCCTGGCCTTGGACGAGTTTCCCTCTCTCCTGCCCGGCTCCCCTCCAGCCTCATGCGGCCACCTCCCGCCTGAGGTGCAAGCAGAAGGCGTGGGTGGAAGCGGCGCTGGCAGCATTTATGCTTCTGGCAGCACCCGTTCGCTTAGCTACCCAGCCTGGGGCAGGGGAGGGAGACCCAGGAAGGAGAGCGTGGGAAACACGAAGCAAATTGTCACCCCAGCAAGCGACACTGGTAAGGCTATAAGTCGAGGACTTAACAGTTCACTTGTACGATGATGATTGTTCAAGCCATTCCCACCTGATCTCATGGCCGGCAAGCCACTCCTACCCAGTCACATGACCATTGAGCCACACCCACAAAATAAGCCACACCCACAGTGTGGCAGTAATGATTTTGGTTGCCCATTACAACATTATTAAATAATCAATAACAACCCAGCTCTGGTTAATTTTTTTCTTCCTTTTAAATTGTATTTACTTGCTAGTGATATTGATATAATTTTAAGTAACTTCCAGCTCCTTTATCCTGTTACTTTAAAAGACTTTTGGCTCCAGCCAAAACATCTCATCCAGTTTTCTCTCCATCTTTCTGAGATTCGGGCTAGAGAGACACCGCTGAGCATCTCTGTTGTCCGATGAGACACACGGGACACAGGTTTTGCCCTGTTTCCGAGCAGTTCGGGAGCACAGGCCACACTGTTATTCAGAATAGAGCATCTAACACAGAAGAAGTACCAATTCCTTGAGTTATCATAAGAAGAGCCCTGCTGAATGGGGCCAAAGCCCATCGAGTCCAACATTCTCGACTACTGTAACGCTCTCTACATGGGGCTACCTTTGAAAAGTGTTCGGAAACTTCAGATCGTGCAGAATGCAGCTGCGAGAGCAGTCATGGGCTTACCTAGGTATGCCCATGTTTCACCATCACTCCGCAGTCTGCATTGGTTGCCCATCAGTTTCCGGTCACAATTCAAAGTGTTGGTTATGACCTATAAAGCCCTTCATGGCACCGGGCCAGGTTATCTCAGGGACCGCCTTCTGCCGCATGAATCCTAGCGACCAATTAGGTCCCACAGAGTGGGCCTTCTCCGGGTCCCGTCAACTAAACAATGTCGTTTGGCGGGACCCAGGGGAAGAGCCTTCTCTGTGGCGGCCCCGGCCCTCTGGAACTAACTCCCCCGAGAGATTAGAATAGCCCCCACCCTTCTTGCCTTTCGTAAGCTTCTTAAAATCCACCTCTGTCGTCAGGCATGGGGGAAGTGAGATATTCTTTCCCCCTAGGCTTCTACAATTTATGTGTGGTACGTTTGTATGTATGATTGGTTTTAAAATAAGGGTTTTTAGCTTCTTTAGTATTGGATTGTCGTATGTTGTTTTTACCACTGTTGTTAGCCGCCCCGAGTCTACAGAGAGGGGCGGCATACAAATCCAATAAAATGAAATGAAATGAAAAATTCTGTGTCCCACAGTGACCCCTTGATTGTCCATGGGGATCTTGAGTAGAAAGAGAAGGCAGAACCCTCCCTTTCCATGGACCTCTAACAAATGGGACCCAAGAGAACCCTGCCTGCCTCAACCCACATAGAGGTGGCACTTGATGGCTTTGATGGCAGGAAGTCTTTATCAATTAGGGCTTGCATACAAAACACCCAACAATTCTACACAAATACAACTGCATTCCTTACTTGATCATCTGTGGAACAGAAACTTTTGAATTTTCTTCAAAGGCATTCATCATGAGGCCATTACATCGGATGTTGTCGACACACTGAAACAGGGAAAAGAGGTTTCAGGACGCAGGAAGGATGGGATGGGAAGCAGCTGTGCTTTGCTGGTTTTCCCAATGGATCTTTGGGAGATATGGGTGACTCTTGTAGGCCTTGGTTCATTTAGAAACATAGAAACATAGAAGATTGACGGCAGAAAAAGACCTCATGGTCCATCTAGTCTGCCCTCATATTATTTCCTGTATTTTATCTTAGGATGATATATTTATCCCAGGCATGTTTCAATTCAGTTACTGTGGATTTACCAACCACATCTGCTGGAAGTTTGTTCCAAGCATCTACTACTCTTTCAGTAAAATATTTGCTCATGTTGCTTTTGATCTTTCCCCCAACTAACCTCAGATTGTGCCCCCTTGTTCTTGTGTTCACTTTCCTATTAAAAACACTTCCCTCCTGAACCTTATTTAACCCTTTAACATATTTAAATGTTTCGATCATGTCCCCCCTTTTCCTTCTATCCTCCAGACTATACAGATTGAGTTCATTATGTCTTTCCTGATAAGTTTTATGCTTAAGTTAAGACCTTCCTCCATTCCTGTAGCTTGTCTTTGGACCCGTTCAATTTTGGCAACTCCTTCCTCTCCCAAACGTGGTTCTTTCTCTTTGATTTAGTCCAGAGGATGCCTTGCATTTTGAAGAAGAGGGAAGGGTTTTCCTACAGCCCCAGGCCCTCCCATCCCTAACCCTGGCTGGCTAGAAATTGTTGGTTCTTCAGGGTGGAACTGTTCTTTCCTCACCTGGCTGATGTCGCTGGTCCAGGCCGCCTTTTCCTGCCTGGATGATGCCACCAGGATAATGGTGTAAGGGGCAGAGTCTTTAGGCTCCACTACGATCTTGAAGTCAAGGTGCTCCGTATCTTGCCCGGATCCTTTAGGTTGTGATTTGAGGAAGGAGAGAAACAATTTAAGAAGATGATCGTGGGAAGATAGAGCATGGGGAGGTAAGTGACAGGAAGGGAATAAGCCAGGCCGGGCCTTTGCCTCCAGCTTGTGTGGCAGAAGTTCATTTTGGTGCAAAATCCTTTTCACCTGCTTAGGGACTGAAAGGGCATCTCCTTCAAGGCACAGCATCTACCCTTTCACTGCTGGTGCACAAGTGCAAGAGAGCAGTAACTAAGGGGATCTTAGAGGAGGGGAGCAGGGGAGAAATAGAAACATAGAAGATTGATGGCAGAAAAAGACCTCCTGGTCCATCTAGTCTGCCCTTCTACTATTTCCTGTATTTTATGTTAGGATGGATCTATCTTTATCCCAGGCATGTTTCAATTTAATTCATGTGGATTTACCAACCACGTCTGCTGGAAGTTTGTTCCAAGCACCTACTACTCTTTCAGTAAAATATATTTTCTCACGTTGCTTCTGATCTTTCCCCCAACTAACCTCAGTGTGTCCCCTTGTTCTTGTGTTCACTTTCCTACTAAAAACACTTCCCTCCTGAACCTTATTTAACCCTTCAACATATTTAAATGTTTCAATGATGTTCCCCCTTTCCCTTCTGTCCTGCAGACTATACAGATTGTGTTCATGAAGTCTTTCCTGATAAGTTTGATGCTTAAGACCATCCGCCGTTTTTGTAGCCCGTCTTTGGACCCGTTCAATTTTATCCATCTCTTTTTGTAGGTGAGGTCTCCAGTATTATTCCAAATGGTGTCTCACCAGCGCTCTGTACAGCGGGATCACAATCTCCCTCTTCCTGCTTGTTATACCTCGAGCTAAGCAGCCAAGCATTTTATTCGCTCTCCCTATGGCCTGACTGCACTGTTCACCCATTTTGCTCTCCTCCTCCTCACAGCCACCCTAGACTTGTGCTGTGCTGATGAGACCAGCTCCCAGTGTCATCAACTGAGATACTCCTTGAAATGAGAAACCCCATTAGGAGCCTTCATTTAGCAGTGGAAAATGCCAGTGGAGGCTGCTGATCTTGAGCAAGAGCCGGGGTGGCACAGCAGGTAGAGTGCTGTACTGCAGGCCACTGAAGCTGACTTGTAGATCTGAAGGTCAGCGGTTCAAATCTCATCACCGGCTCAAGGTTGACTCAGCCTTCCATCCTTCCGAGGTGGGTAAAATGAGGACCCGGATTGTGGGGGCCATATGCTGGCTCTGTTAAGAAGTGCTATTGCTAACATGTTGTAAGCCACCCTGAGTCTAAGGAGAAGGGCGGCATAAAAATTGAATAAATAAATAAAATAAATAAAATCTTCTCCTAGAGCTGTCTGCTGCACTCAGCCTGCTTCAGAGATATGGGGCAGTGGTGACCCTACAGCCCTCTCCTGATGCAGACTCTCTCTGGACTCCCCACTCCCAGCTATGGTCATCTCAAGCATCAACCGAGGAGGACAGAGTGGGGAGCAGGGAGCCAGAGCTTAAGGCGGGGAGGGCTTAAGGAGGCGGGATGGAAGGGTCAAGAACAAACTGGCCAGGGCAGAGGAGCTGTGTGCCAGGCTGGCTGGGTGGGAGGAGGGGTTGCTCCAGGGATACATACGGTCCTCGTCCGTGCTTTCCGTATCTTCCACCAGTGTGCAGTCAATGAGTGAAATCACACCACCGTTCTGGAGAAAATACAGGGGGAGCCTGAAGTGAGAGCCTCTCCTGTCCCTACCGTCCCCTGACCCTCCTCCTCCTCCTCCTCTCCTCCACGCCCCAAGAAAGGCTCATTCACTCTGTGCCAGGTGCACTTAGTGATGGGCTCTTACAGGTATGGTCAGGTACACAGAACTGGTAGAAACATTTTGAATTTTTTTTAAAAAAAAATCCCTTCTGGGCTCTGGGTCTGTTTTTCCTATCGCAGTAAATGAGGTTGAATGTGTATAATTTTAGAAGAGCTGTGCGTGTGTTTGTGTACATACACTTTATATAGTAGATAATGTACATTTTTGTGTGCCTGTGTGTGTTGTGGTTAGCTCTGGCCCAGCTCCTGCCCCAAGGAATGTGCAGGTGGATGTGGGGGAGACATCCACATGCTGCAGGCCTGTTTTGCTCCCAGTGGAATCTGCCGACAAAGTCTCCTCTGACCAAGGAGGCCTGAGTGACAGGGAGGAGGAGAGTTTGGCAGACAGCCCAGGAGGAGATCAATCATCTGTATCATCTCTGGATTCTGAACAAGAATTAATGACACATCCACACATGCGTAGAGTGATGCATAGGAAGCAACAACTAAAGGATTATTACAAAAGTAAATGAGGCCACCTGTGGTTGGGTGGGGCTGCTGTAATTAGTGCTGCTGCTATAAATAGCAGCGTGTGGGTTTGGCCGTATTATCTGATCGTTGTGTTTCATGAATGTCTTGCTGACTCCGGCCTTTGTTTGTTGACTTTTCACCACTTTGAAACCAAAGCAGAGCAAAGTGTGTTTCACTTCCTGGATGGTTGTGACTTTCTTCACAGCTGCAAGCTAAATACTTACGAACTGATAAGGGACTTGTACAAACTACCAGGTTGTTTTGGGACGAGTGCTCTTTGCAATACAAAAAGAGTGCTTAGTTTATTTTGAATTTTGTGATAAAGAACATTGTTTTGAATTTTCAAACGTGTGTGTGTCTGAAATTTGTACCTTTGAATTTTTGGGAGGCTCCTACCAGAGAGTCCGGCAGAACAGTGTAATATGTATGTACACATATGGCATATATACATAGAATTCAATAGTATATTTTGGGTGTTCGGTAATAGTAAATAGAGAGGGAAATTGTATCTCTTTGAGGCAAGGAGAGTTCAGGCATCCTAACCCAAACCCTTGATGTAAGTGACATCAAGTTGGCCACCTTTAAGCCAGTCACATGACCTTTAAGCCAGCCAGGTCACATGATTGTCAAGCCACTTCCACCTGGTCACATGGTCATCAAGCCACACCCACAAATAAGCCACGCCCGCAGTGTGGTAGTAAAAATATTTGCAGCCCTTCACTGGCTGTTGACATGGCCCAAGACTGAGCAAATGGGATTTAGATTTAATCCAATTTATTTAATGTTTTGAATTTTGAATTTTTTCCCCTTTCTGGGCTCTGGGTATGTTTTTCTTATCGCAGTAAATGAAATTGAATGTGTATAATTTTAGAAGAGCTGTGTGTGCGTTTGTGTACATACACCTTATATAGTAGATAATGTACATTTTTGTGTGCCTGTGTGTAATATGTATGTACACATATGGCATATATACTGTACATAGAATTAAATAGTATATTTTGGATGTTCGGTAATAGTAAATGGATAGGGAAATTGTATCTCTTTGAGGTAAGGAGAGGCCAGAAACCCTAACCAAAACCTTGATGTGAGTGATATCAAGTTGGCCACCTTTAAGCCAGTCACATGACCTTTAAGCCTCCCCGATCACACGATCGTCAAGCCCCTCCCACCTGGTCACATGGCTGGCAAGCCACACCCACAAAATATGCCACGCCCACAGTGTGGTAGTAAAATTTTTTGCAGCCCTTCCCAAGGCACACTCGACATCCTGCTGCCATGCGCACCCTCCAGTCGTGTGTGTGTGTGTGTGTGTTTGTGTGTGTGTGTGTCTACCTCACTGTGCAGTAGCTTCTGTAAGGATTGTGAGGCCTTCAGTATGGGAGGTGGGAGATCGGGAGATCAATGCCCCCCCCAATATGTCCTAGAATAACCTGCCGCTCGACGCTCTGCCTCTCTCACCTTCGTTAAGTGCAGCTTCCCTCCGGAGCCCCGGGTGCAAATGATGAGGTGCTTGGAGAAAAGGAAGCACTGCCTCTCCCCCTCCTTCCTCAGGGACAGGGAGCCCAGCCGTCCACGGGTCACCTTCCCCTTCTCAGACATTGGCACCTGGATGAGGGACCCTGTGGGAGAAGAGGGGCACTCTGGTCACATCCCTTGGCCCCAGGGGGACCGGCTCTTCTCTAGCAGCCCCTAAGGGACCCTGCGCAGCCCCAACCCACGCCCAGGGCTTTCGGAGCAGGTATGGGAGGACGGGGGAGGGATCTGAGAAGAATGGGACTGAAAACACCCTGCAATGGTCTCACCGGTCAAGCGTGCAAAGGTGCTGACCCTCCCAGTCCCAGCCATTAACAACAGCAGCAGAAGCAACGGGCTGGCTTCCTCTCAGAGGAAAGCTCTAGAACCCCTAATAGCCTTGGGGAGGGGGCTTTTTTCAGGGGATTCCTCTTTGGACATGGCTACAGGCAGCCCATGAAAGAAATCGGGCCATTCCTCAAGGGCAGACCTGGGCAAGGGGTGGTCACAGGCCGCATCCGGCCCGCCCGCTGTCTGTGACCGACCCGCCCGCTATCTGTGATAAATGTCCTGCTTTTTAAAAAAGTTCTCCTCCCCCAGGGCTGCAGTGGGAGCCTAGAAACAGCAGTCCGGAGGCTCAGGACATTGACAATAAGGCGAGCGCTAGGCGATGAGGTCATTGTGGGTGACGTCAGGAACCTAAGAGAGACGCTTTGACAGAGCCGAGCGAGCGGCCTAAAGAGAAAGAAGCAGCAATGGTAGCGATAGGGTTGCGGGCGGGCAGAGGAAGCTGTGGTGGTGGTGGCGAAGGAAGGAAGGGAAGAAGGAGAAGTGGTGGCGGCAGCAGGGGGGGGCAGCAGCAGCCGCGGGCCAAGAAGAACCAGCTCCCGATGGGAGGGGCCGCCAGGGAAGCCGCCTCAGCGCAGGTGCACCACGGGCCCCCTCCCTAATGCGGCCCCATGGCAAAATTAATTGCCCACCCCTCCTTCCTATGGAGGCAGCTTTTTCACTTAAATAACTCTGGTCCTGAACCGCCCAGCCTTGAACGTCTCCAGAGAAGCCGCTGGACTCTCTGAGAAAGAGCAATTGCTGCGGCGCCCTTGGGCCTCCCTCTGGGGCTGCCCTTTCCTGGGGTATCTCCGGCTCTTTTGGAGGTCTGGTGGGCGGAAGACTCGTGGGCTACCTTGTCTCACGAAGGTCTGGCTGGTGTCCAGGAGGATTTCGCAGCCTTCCATGATCATCCGCTCGATTGCCAAGTTCTTCCGAATGTTTTCCGTTTCACTGACTTCATCGTGCATTATCCTGCGTGGGAAGAGATCAGTCAGCCTGAGCTCGGAGTTTTCTCGCTGGACGGTCAACTCGAAAAGGTGGTTTTTATACATGGCAGCAAAAAGTGAGATCAGTTTGCGCCAAAGATGGAGGGACTCTGAACAGCCCTGAAGGGAGGGAGGCTGGTGAAGATGGCAGAGACGGCAAAATTGACGTTTGATCAAGGAAAAGACAACAGTGACATTTGTCAACGGTTGGAAATCTTTTAGGGAACGCTTTTGGCTGAAAGCAGAAAGAACGAACCTGGGATTTGGGGATCTGATGATCAGAAGGGGTAGAAAATGGCAAGGGATCGTTTTAGAATGAGAGGACAAAATATACACACACTTGTAACTGCCGTAAAGAAGATCAGAGAAACCTCTTTTGTATTTTTTCTTCTTTCTTTCTTTTTTATTATCTTATCTTACTTATTATCTTTGACTTTGCTCTTTTCCTTTTTTTTATATTGCAATGTTTTCAGTTAACAAAATATTGAATAAAATTAATTGATTCATCTTTAATAAATATTGAATAAAATTTAATTGTTTGGAAAAGGGAGAAGGTCATCCAAACAATCGTTCCCATCGTTGTGGCCAGCTGAGGGAGCCGAGGGCAGCTGAAGGACTGGTAGGAGCAGAGCTAGACTCCTTGGGGGCAAAGCTGGCAGCTCCTCCGGGCCCTTGCCTTAAAGAGAAACCTGGGAGCCACAGGGCCTGCTCTGGGGGGGCACCAATGAAGTGCGAGCATTGGTGTTTGAGGGAGCTGAGTTTCAGCTTCAGTTTTGACGATGGGGGCTTGATAAAAATAAGCTGAAGTTCTCCAGAGAGCTTTTTTTTTCTCCCTGAAAAGCATTTTGGAAGAAACGTCTCTGCATTTTAAAATAACATATGTTGCCTTGTCATTATCTGCTTCACACATCCTGTACTCCGTGTTTCTGCTTAAGTGCAGATGGCGGCTTATTTTTCCCCAAAGTGATAATTATACAAAAATGTGAGAAATCCAGAACTCTTTAAAGGTGATGGAGATCTTTGTATTGTGGGGAGACTATTTCTTGGATCAGCATCGCCAGCCTTGTGCTACCCCCACCTCCTCCCTTCCCCCGGCTACACTGACCCTTGGCTGCTGGAAGACCAATGCCTGGCCCTGTAACCCATCTGGATAGAACCAGTTGGGAGACAATTCTTGGACGACTGCTGTTGCATTGATGGGCATAAAACACACAACTCCTTGGTGAAGGTCACCACCAAAACTATGGGCAGGGCAAATTGTTTCAGAGTCGGAGGGCAGGACTCAGAGCACCGACCGGAAACCCAAATGGATCTTGAAGGTATTTGGACTTCAAATGGATCTTGAAGATATTTCTTTGGACTTCAAATGGATCTTGAAGATATTTGGACTTCAACTCCCAGAATTCCCCAGCCAGCATTTGGGGAATTCTGAGAGTTGAAGTCCAAATATCTTCAAGTTGCCAAGGTTGGGAAACACTGCCGTAGAAGCCTCGATGAGCAGATGCTTTGCCAAGCAGAATTTCTCGTGGGTCTTCTTGGGCCGATGAGGACATGGAGGAGAGGCCCCCAGGGGTGGGGCCTGGGTGCAAGGGGGCCTACTGCCCACGT